>NC_079362.1:41156329-41206329 GCF_029582105.1 Oenanthe melanoleuca
TATATAATATGTATCCATTCAATATAGTAGCATGAATGTACATGGTGCTGCAAATATTGACCATTTTCCTATGAAATCTACAAAAATTTTAGCTCCTACAGGGATGAATACAGGTAATATTTTTGTGGTTGCGCTTGAATGTCACAGACCCAGCTGCACTAAATTTGTTCCTACAACTTGGAAAATTGTATTTGAAAGAAAAATTATTGTATTAAGATTTTCTTTTTAAACACATTCCCAGCTAAACACAGAGGTGGGAATATGAAGTGATATGGCAAATTTAAATAAGTATATATAAAATTCAAATTTAAAAGTTTACACATAACTATTTATAAGTTTATCATCCAATATGTGATAAAAAGAGAGTTAATGATTCTTTTTACTGTATAAATGAGATCAAAGAGACTTTGTGCATGGAGATTTTCATGGTGGATTTTGTTCAATCTACTTTATGATAGCAAAAATTACTCTAAAACTAGTTCATCTGCAGATTTCAATTTTGAACTGAGATATGGTCTAAATGGTGACTAAGGACATGATACAAACAGCAGTCCCAAGAACTTTCAAAACACATAGTTTTCGGAGAATGTAAAATTAAGAAAAAGTTGTTCAAAACATATTCTTTATGCTGGCTGTTGTCAGACTGAGATGCTGCTTGAATTATGTCAGAGAAAACATTATGCAAGATGAGCAAATCTTTTCATTTAGATGAGTGTTTAGTAACTTCATTGCCTAACAGATGCCACCTAGCTAATACTATTCTGAACTTGCATAGTGGTATTGCTGAGCGTTTTTCACAGCGTGGAACTTTTCCCTGCTCTGGAAGAAGGAGGTCCCAATTGGCCAAAAAAACCCATCCTACAGGTGCAATAACTGACTGCCTACATATTCCACTACACAAGCTGTACCAACTTGTTAAGAGATTCTTTGAGTAGAGCAGGGTTTGAGCCTGTGAACTAAAAGGCAAAGAAGGCATTTTTGCTATCTGGTTTTGTTTAGATGAAGCAGATGGTGCACACTGGCAGCATCAAATACCTATGTGTGACAGCACTAGAGCTCTGAGCTGTGTAGCATTCACTGTGCTTGTGGCTGTCCCCAAGGTGTGAAAACTCCACCTGACTTGCTGGAGTATGTACTTGAGTTTGGAGAGCACCACTCAGTCCTGCACCTGTGGATGTCAATGTTTTTATTAACTTCCCTGAGACTGACGACTGACCCTGCTGCTTAAAAAGTCGTCTTTAATTGTTTCTTTGTAAATCTGAGACATTTAGAAATGCGGAGCCAATGCTTTTATTATCTTGTAGCCAACTCAGTTGTTTAATTGAGCTCAAATCTTTGGCCATTAGCAGACATAAATGCAGATCTTAAATTTTTCTTTTGGCATTGTGAATAGATTCTGTGCTTTGGCATGCTTCTGCAGAACGCATCCAAAAATGTGACCTGAGAACACAGCTGAGAGTTGTCTTCATAATGAATCAGCCTTGATTTCAGAAGCTGTATTTTACAAATTTTGATATCTTGCTGACTTGTTGGTTGTGGAAATATGGAGTGCAGCTGTTCAAGAATCATTACAAGGCAAATAATTTTTCCTGTCTATACTGCAAGATAGAATCCTTTCACTCTACCCGTCTTATTTGTAATTTCTTATACCATTCCCGCTTCTGTCAGGAACTACTGAACAAAATTGACAATCCTACTGATGCATACCACCATTTAGCAAACTTTTGGAATTTTTTAAATAGTTTTTTAATTCAAGCACTCAACATAAACAGCTAGCTGGTGCCATGCATTATTTTTTCTTCAACTAAAAAATCACTACAAAGTTATGTGGTAGTGGTTCCATTTCCTCTTTCCTTTCTGTTGCTTTGAATACAACCACGAAACTTGCAATCTTGAATTACCTCCAGGGTCAAATGCATAATGTAACAACTTACCTCCTGTTTGATTTCCAAACCCTGGCACTCTAGGGATATATCTTTATTGTTGCGGTGTTGACTTGTAGCACTACAGGCTAACAAATCAATTCCTCCTTCAAACCATCCTATCACCTGTCAATATGAAATTCTAGCAATTACTAAAGTGAGATGGCTGCAAAGCATCTGAAAAACATTCCCTATTGATTAGTTCATTGCTCCAGAGTATGATGAACTTGTTTAAGAAAAATTGATCTGGCAAATTGATTTTTTTTTTTTTTTATCAGGGAATCATATGAATGTAATTTAAGTAACAATATTTTTGCCCTCAAGGATGCGTAATATATATTTGGTGTATGTACACATAAATCACACACACACACACACACACACACACACACACACAAAAAAAAAAAAAAAAAAAAAAAAAAATGTCTTGGGGTGATTTTATGATGGTACTCTATGCCCTGCTTTATGCCCAGAATCGGCTGCTGGGGCTTTAAGGTGGACCCGGGGAAGGGGCAGGGAGCCTTGGGCTCCTGTGCGGGTTTGACTCAAACCCTCTCGCTGTGCCTCTCGCTGCATCACTGCCTTCGGTGGATTAGCTTTTTTGCCAGCTCAAGCAACAAGTTTAATTTTTTATTCCTTTCCGTGTTTTTACCCTGGACTCCAGCAGCTTTTCGTCCCCCTGAACTGTTTCTCGGCTCGTTTTCTCGACGGGCCGAGGCGGTCTCTCGGAGCCTGCGGGGCCTGGTCCGAGCCCCGGGAAAAGCCGAGATAGCCAAAGAAAGGTCTCCAAAATCCACCAGCTCCGCCTGCTCCGAGGACGAGACCAACACCAGAACTCCAACAGGTTCCCATCTGTTTTGCCCGGGCTGCTGCGTGAGCTCCTTTTCTTTTCCCTTCCTGCAGACAAAGGGGCCAGCTGCCATTTTTGTCCTCCGGGCCTCACTGCCAGGTGGTGGGTGGGAGTAATGTTTTCAAAGTTCAATATATGACATATATTCAATCTTTTTTTTTTTTGTTCTGTGCCTTGCGGGCTGCTGCTTTTTTTTTTTTTTTGTGTTAAACAGGTGGGTTTTTTTCACTCTCGCTGGTTTTCATTTCTCTCATTCATGAACAGGATTACTGTACCCTTTCTTTTCAGAGAAAGTGCTCATTCCAGAGCATTTTTCTCCTAAAATTTCTTGCTAAACTGAGACAGAAAGGAAGGATTTTTTAATGAAACAGCTTCAAATTTGGATTTTTTTCTCTGCAGCTTATGGGTTATTTTGCTAGCTCTTCCAAGTATCGTTTTCATATTGTCTATTTTTTTCCTTTTTATTTAGTCAAAAGTGTGTTAAAAAGTAAAGTTCCAATATTTAATGGACAAATTCATTCCCTTGGGATGCCTCAGGTTGTTTGGGATATGTGCCCTCTTTTGTCCAAGTCAAGATGCAATTTTTCACAACCAGTTCCTTATAATAAGATGATGAAGAGAGTAATTAATACTTGGAAATTATAATATAATTTCAGCTTTTCAGCTTTGTTACTATGTTCATACTCTTGCTGCTCTGTTTTCATTCTATAGGAGCAAAAAGAACCCAGCCCATATCAACCACAATCTTCTGCATTACAGTGCTTTGAAAGGTATTGAGCCCACTCAGGACATGCAAATGATCAAAGACTTAATAGTATAGTTAGAAATAAATTTCTCCCCACCTTGCTTTTCCTCCCCACATCATTTCAGGCTTTAAAATTGTATAAAAATGAATGTTGAACAAACGCAGAAATTCTGTTCCTATTCAGAAAAAAATAGCAATAATTTACCACAGAACTACCGTATTCTAAAATCTCATCCTACGAATCTTGTTCCCATAGTTACTTTACCATAATGTGAGGAGCCCAGCCTCAGGACAATGCAGCATGGAATCTGTTTTGTGTTCAGGACACGGTCATTTACTAATTTTTTACTTTTGATACCTATGTAGCTTCTTCTAAGATATGCTGAAATCACTGGGTGTTTGTTGAGTCTTCAGTATTGGTGTGTAAATCTATATGACAAATAGTAACATTTTTTCTTCAAAAATATTGCATTCAATGTCTTGAATATCCATGAGTGTACTGAATTTAAATAACAAAGACAGCAGTCGCAGAACTCATGAAAAACTTAAAGTTGTCAGATTTGTTGTTAAAACAAGGGTCTTGTTTTTTGAATATTTTTCATACAGGATGTGAAGCAAGACTCTCTTTTCAGCAAAATTGATAAGCTATAGTGAGTGAAATAGACTCATAATTTCAAAGTGAAATAACAATGCATATTTAGGATAGTAGAATCATTTACATTGGAAAAGATCTCTAAGATAGTCAAGACTGACAATTACCCAACACCACAAAGTCCTGCATTAAACTATGTCACCAAGTGCCATATCCTCATGGCTTTTAAATATCTCAAAGGATTTTGACTCAACCACCTCCCTGGACTTTCTCAGTCAAGAGATTTTTCCTAAAGCTCCCTTAGGGCTACATTACTCCATTTCCTCTCCTCCTGTCACTTGTTAGCTAGGAGAAAAGACCAGCCTCTGTCCCCCAGGCTTCCTTGTTTCCAGGCTAAACAAGCCCATCTCCCTAAGCTGCTGCTTATAAGGCTTGTGCTCTAGACCTTTCACCAGCTCTCTGCTCCTCTTTGAGGGCAATAAAGCAATGGTTCATTGGTGAGAGGTGATTAGCAGCAGCATAACGAGCGCTCTGATACTTGAACCTGAAAGAAAGTGAACCCATTTGAAATCATTAAACTGTTTGCTTATTTGTGCATTGCAACCCGATGCAAAGGTAAACACATAATAATATGAGATTTGTATATAATGTGCTCAGTAGTTCAGTGGATGTACATCATGTTTCAACCACCGTTGTGTTAAAAGAAAAACTTGTCTAAAGGAGAAAAGAGACAAGTGCCTCAATTTCACAGAGGAAAGCAACTGAGATATAAATTGTTCTGTACAGTGGTAGACTGTTAGTTTTTAAAAGGCACAGTAATCAGTGAATGAACAAAATAGCCTGCCTTGGGAAAATATGCCTTTCAGTTTATTTCACTTTAAAGTTTATTTCCTCAGATGTTACAAAACATGTTTGTTTGCTATGTCAGAGTGTTAATCACAGTGCGAAACACTTGATTTTTTGCAAGGATAAATGAGCCCAGAAACTGAGTTCAGATCAAGTTGAATGCCATGATGGTGATCCAGTGTAATTTCATATTTAAATCAATGCTTAACTGGATGTTTAATATGGCTCTCATGGGAAAGCAATTTTATTAGGAATGCAAAACTTTGCTCAAATTATGATAGTTGTTTTATGAAATCATAGGATTGGTAGATATTTATGAAAATATTTATGAAGTCACAAGTCAGAGCTGCATGAATTGTTCGGTGAATTATAAAATTACCTGTGTTACAGTGAGATTTTTCCTCTTATGAAAAGGCAAGCACACTTTTAGAATTTTTGAATGCAGCATGATTGGAAGAAGCTTTTTTTGTGCTCAAATGTCTATGAAGCTTTAAAATAGAAACATAGTGATGTAGCAGAAAATAACCTTTATGTGACCTTCGTTTTTCCCGAATAGGTGTTTTACTCTTTGTGATGGTAAAGCACTGCTTCCCTACCTCTTTTTCAGCCTCTTTACAGGCATGCATGTTCTGGGGACTTCTCTTCCCCCAAACCTTTGAAAATAAGTCAAAGTACTACTTGTGCATTTTTTTTTCTTCTTATTGGTTGCATGGCATGATTTTTGAAAGGCAGCTGCTGTCATTTCACATTCATTCTATAAATATTCTACAAAATGTAAAAATGATAGTCACCTGAATGTCTCAGGCTAAAAAGCAACATCTTTGCTGTCTTAGAGAGGCCAGCTTTGTAAGCATGTAATGTCTTGTTTTGTCTGCATGCATGATCCTGGGGTGTTAGTAGCTTGGCAACATTCCTCCTTATTTTGTAAGAACAGGGTGAGCTTAAACTGTTCATAAATTCTTTCTGAGAAACACATCTTCCGGGTTCACTTGGAAAGGCTCCTGTGAGTTATCTGTCCCCAGTTGTTCTAAAAGGAAAAAACATAATGTATAGTGGCTAGCTACAATAACCAGATGGAAAAGCAAAGAAAGTTGGCATTAACTGATTAGTGTAACTTGTATGTGAAGTTGTTTTGATCAGGCTTGATCAGGATTAAATTTTTGACTGAGGAATGACGTAACAGCTAAGAAAGGCAAACAAATTGAGACTCACATGAAAATTTTGCGATCACTGTCATTCAATCTTTACAGGCCTAAGATACAGAATTTTTGCAAATACTGAATTTTTGTTAAGCACTTATCCTGCTCTAATAAAGAAAGGCCTTGCTTCAGTATCTAATTCTGAAAGTGTACTGGATGTTGATTTTTTTAAATGTTTACAATACTAGAACATTGCAAATTAATATGAGCAGATATGTCTGTTGAGGCCAAAGCCCACTGATACAGGAGTATACAAGTTTATAAACTTGTCTGCAGATTGGAATCTTATTATGTCAATACTTGTCACATTTTAAGGGTGTCTGGTGATTGAAGAGTGTAAACTAGTATTACTGTAGGAATGTAATGGTAATTCTTTAGTAATTATTAATTACGCTTTTTGGCATTTCATATACCCATTTTAATGGTTTCTCAGGACATGAATACCTATTGCATTTTCTCTTAGTTGTAAAAATTCTTGAGTTAGAGCAAGTCTTAAAATTGTTCATACAATTAATTTTTATTTTGAGACTGTGCTTTTTGGCTCTTATTTGGGAAAAGAGCAAAGGAAACACCCTAGACAGTAAGACATTCCATTCTTCATGCATATCTTGTTTAATAAAAAGTTTGATGCACCAACTGCCTTGTCTTCATCCTTGGAAATTTTCTGGCTGAATTTAGATAATTTAAAAAAAATTTAAAGATTTTTAAAGGTTTGTACTTATGGATGTTATGTTACTGCCCTACTCTTGTTTCAAACTCTGGGAATGCTTTGCAGTAGTTTTAAATGTGGTATGTGTTAGGAATTGCAAGCAAGCAACTGCAAGTGTTTTATATACTTACTCAGTTTAATGTACTCTTTTCTTTTTATCTAGTCTGTCTGCTTCCCTTCTTCCTTAGTTTTAAACCTGCTTATCAATATTCAACCTACAGAGACTTCAAAGAGTCACTTGAGACAGCAAAATCACTGTAACAGACCCACCAAAGTATCCTGTGATTTCTGATTTTCCTGACCGTGTACCTTCTGACCCTGTATGTCTGATAAACAAGCGCAGGGCTGCCCAAATACCTGTCCCTTTGGCTGCCTCTCTTTCCCAGTACAGTTGCATTGAGACATAACAACTAATCTTCATTAGGACTCTGATTCATAATGTAATTAATTGTGTCAGGAAGTCAAACACAGTCCTTAAGCAGGCCCGCCTCTAAAACATGTCCCAGCGTGTGCTAACACTATGGTAAATGTTTCACTGAAGAAGGCAGATACAGAGGTATCTGATGTTTAATGCCCTTGTTTTCCATGGTTGGTTTTGGAGAGATTGAAATTTTTTTAGCAAAGAAAGTATGGAAGCTAAATTGTAATATGTTGTTCTTGCTATTATAATTAAATAAGTGGCTACAATGACATGGCACTTCTATTTTTTTGCTTTTGATTTTCCTCAGTCTCATACTTTTTGGGAAATCAGAACTGAAGGAATATATATTTTAATTCAATATCTTTGTGATATCCATGACTGGATTTCTTGTTTATTTGGTTTATTGTATGTATTTGTGGTTGAAGTTAAATGCTCCAAGAATTTTTCTTAAATTGATCTACAGACCATCCTTGACCCATTACACAGGGGTGATTTCTCCTATAATTTGGGAATTTTTGTGCATAACACATAAATAATCATTTGAAAAACCATAATAGAGTTTTTAAAAGTATTTATTTAAGATGATGTTGAAAGGATGTTTAATCTTAAAAGAAATTTGTGGAATTAGAAGTGATATTGTATTTTCAACAAACTGCACTGAATGGAATTTGTAGTCTTTCAACTTGTTATAGTTCTCTAGAACTGAATTTTTTTGTATCACTAATTTTCCTTCTTTTTTATTAATGTCAAATGCTTATTTCACAAATAGAAATTATTATTTGCTTGTATTCTAAATTTAAAATTGTGCTGTGCTTGGGATAAATTTTTTCAAGGAATTTTCTTCCCTGTTCTTACAGTCTTTATAATTATTTACTTTTTTGTTCTCATTTGACAAAGTGAGCTTAAATATGTGTAAACAACATTTGATTAGCATGTGGTTAACTGAAAGTGTGCTGCAGGTGGACAGATATGCTCTCCAACTAGGTTGCGGTCTGCAAAGCAGAATATGGAAATAGAGGCTCAAAGCTGTTTTGATTTTCAACAGAAGTTGGATACTTAATTCCCATGGGAATCCCATTTAAGTGCAGTTCAATTATATGTTACAGATAGTGGATGAAGTATAAAATGCCCTTAAAATATTGCCTACCCTGCCTGTCCAGAATCATGTCAATATTTTTGCCAGCTGTGTGCTCTTTTCTCTAATCTGTCTGGTTTGTTTTTATAAGCAGCTTGCTATTCATCACAACAATGTGAGTGTAGGAACACCTGGAAACTGAATTTTATAAATCTTTCTTCAGACTGAGGGAAACAGATGGGAAAGCAGCCAACTTAAATACAAACTGCTGTGGCAGACAAGGATTCATTGCCATGGTGCACTCTGAGTGACCAAAGAAAGATTCAGGCTTTGCTAGCAAAAGCCATTAGAGATGTTGAGTTTCCATGAAAGGAAGGAGGATTGGCTGTTTGAACTTGTTTTCACTGCAGAGAAAACAAGTGAAGTTACTTGTATGCTGCTAAGCAAATCAGCTGTGGTGGCTTCTGCTTAAAAATCAGACAAGGATTGGCTTGTAATGGAAGTAAAATAAATGTATAAGAGCTGTTCTTTGGTCTCAAGAAAATGAGAATATTTGCCAAACTTGGGTTATCTTTTAACTTTTATCTGTAATAAAGTATGCCTGTTTTCTAGTTTATGCTACAAGTCTACCAGTGTGTACTGATTTGAAAGCAAACCAGCGGGAGATTCTAAGTCAGAACTTGGAATTTACAATTTAATAGGAAAATTAAATTAAAATAATAGTACAGAAGCACTGATTTAAACTGATAATCAGACAACCTGACACCCTTTTGGTCAGGGTGGTGGTAGCAGTCCGTTTAAATGGTCTCTGCAGTTTTGTTGAAATGATAGATGTGGTTCTGCTGAAGTGGTGATCCTGTAGAAGGATCCGGTCTTTCTCTGGAAGTCCAGCATTGATTATATCACTCTTGTCCTCTGGAAATCTAGTAGGTAGGGCTGTGTGGTGTTTAAGGCCTCAGATTATATCCAAGTAAGAATGCTTGTTTCCTCCCCCTGGGTGGAGATCTCACAATGGGATGGTGAAATTTTTGAGTCCTGCAGTGAGGCTGGATGGCCCATTAACAGAAGATATCCCCCACTGGAGCAAGTTACCAGGGATGAGTCATGGAAGAAATAAAGAGCATTGCCCCTCCTTTCTTAACAGCTTAGATGGTAATAGAGTACATACTTTTGCTTGCATTTTGTAACATAAGACACAGTGCTGCTGGAAAAGGTAGATGTGAGAGCTTCTTGGTTTAAAAATGTTTTAAGGTTTGCTTCTATGTGATGAAGGCTTTAAAGTTACCATATTCTTCTGGGATAACTTGCAAATAAAGAATTTTTCAGTTTTGGAAATAAGTGAAGGGTTTGAGCCAAGATAGTTGTGTTGTTTCTCTACTGAGGACTTGCTATCTAAAGGACGCCTTATCTAAAGATTAATGAACTTTGGGCTTTGAAATCTAGGCTTGGTGAGAAGTAAATGTGTGGCCATACTGCTCTTCTGTTTAGACAAAGGACATGTGAACACACAATTGTGTTTCCCTACAAATATAAGAAGCTGAACAGCAGAGCTTGCTCAACTGCATACCTAGAGTCTGAAAAATCTTGAGGACCTGCAAAGTCCTGTTAAGTTTGTTTTGAGTAACACTGTAAGCCTTTCATTCATGACGAGCACCTTCTAGTAGCAGTTTTGGAGCATTGCCAGTTCTGTTTTGTCACAAAGTGATGATAGTTCAATGTTTACCTCAGGCTCTGGTTCCTGAGAACAGGCATTAAACAGAAAACAAATCTTTCACTGAGGATATGAGGAAACAAGAACAGTTTATTTATTTCTAGCTATAGAGAAAAATTTGAAATTTGGCCTTGGACTATCCTAAAGAGTCAAAATAAAGACTGTAAGTGTAAAGTTCATGATATTCAAGTCAGCTTTAAGGTATTTAGCCTACTAATTTATGACAATCTGAGAAAGACCAAAACTAACTACATAAATCTACTGCCAGTGCAGAGAATTCTTTTTTGGTGAGCTTTGTGTTTTAGTAATTCTTCAGAAGTGGCTTTTACAAAAACTTCATTTGTTCTTACAGATACATAATTTTCTTGCTGGCGATCCTTGAAACTGTCCACCCTTTGCCTACTGAAAATGAGTTAAGAATAATTAGGATCAATCACAGACATATATATTCCCTTTTCCTCTGCCTGTCCCCTCTAAACAGATTGTTAAAGCTGTTGAGCTTTGCAAAGAGGATGTAAAGGTGTTCTCCTTCCTAGCCAAAATCCACACTATGACGTGGTGACAGGAATAAAGTTTAAAGATCAAATATGTTCCTGTCATTAACTAGATCTGTACATTTACATGTGAATATCACTTGCTGTGAGTTAAAAACAATATGATGATGTAGTTGAACTCCATTTGGGGGGAATTCTTACTTCTTGTTTCCTTTTTAATATATGTGGAGGGAAAGGGATTGGTTCAAACAAATATAGCAACTGAATAGAAGTCCAAAGCTTAATTATTATAATTGTTATTTTAAATGTATAAACCAGACTTTACATTCTGGTAATACCTCACTTTAGATGTCCTAAAATATCCCGTCTCCTAGTTTTGTAGAAAAAATTACTTTTATTTAAAGGTGAAATTTGAGTCTGGGGCTCATATGGACTTTGAGATACTGAACTGGCAAGGCAAACATGAATGTTAGAGGTGATGTTTCCCAACCAGACAGAGCTTAAATCCCTTTGTTTCTTCCTACTGCTGATGACTTTAAAGGCTGCTGTTGACACTGAGCCAGCAGCTTGCTCTTGTTCCTTGTCAAAAGAAGGACTCTGGAACAGGGTCAGATAGATGCATGTTGGTTTCTAAATAGACAGACCTTTTTGGCAGTGAGCAGATTGATAAAAATATTTGGAAGTGTGGAAAGAAAAAAGACGAAGGGAAGAGCAAAAGATGAAAGAGACATCAGATTTTGAAATGCATAGAATCATACCATGGATGCATCCTGTTTCTGAATTTCTACAAAGCATCTTATTTTTCCTATTCACATTTTTCTGCAATGTTTTGGTTTCTTAGTCAGTACAGGCCATTAGCGGAGTTCTGGTGAAAAACAGTTGTAGGAACATGCACAAATACAAAGAATAAAATAAAACAATGATAATTTAATTATATGTTTGAACTAAATAAATTCCTGAATATTTTAAAATAAAATTAGATATAAACCCAAGGATAAATATATTGTGATCCACAAGGTCAGGAAATTAAGCATTAAGTCTCAGATACGCTTTTAAAAGCAGTTTAAGGAATTGTCAAACATACATACTCCATGTGGCAAAATCAGCATAAGAGTCCTGTTCCTGGTTACTCGGTCTAGCTCTGTGCTGTGATTTACTATTTATTCCCCAAGTTAAAATGATGCAAAGGTGTATGTGTTCTGGCTGTAGATCAGACTGCTGCTCTTGAAGAACTCAGCAATAATCTGTTAAGCACCTTCTTTGGAGCTTTAATTTGCAAGAGCAAATACTTGGCTTCTTAACTGCTGTTGTTCTTTCCTCACTCTACACAACCACGATGGCATCTGCTGGCATGGTACTCTGCTGCTGTTTCAGTACTCTTCCAGAGGACTGAAATACAGAGCTTAATTTTTCCTGCTTATGAATAGCTAGAACATATTTTGTGAATGTTTGGCTTTGAGCCATCAGCTAGGACTAGAACAGCAGAAAATGCCCCCATACTGTAATCTAGTTCACACAGTGTAATAGAACAGTGTAATATGTCAAACAGCAAGTCAAATGAAAGAAATGAAGTTGATGGTGATGAAGAGATGAAGTCAGGTGGTTTATGTTCTGTTGGTTTGCTACTGGTACTTCAGTCAGTTTCACACATTTCTGCTGCAAAGAAAACTAGCCATCTTAATGTTTCTATACAAAATCAGTTGTAGAGAGGGTTGAGGATTTTTTTACCATCCTGAATCAAATACTATTGCCATGTTATAATCTGTACTCTGCTTTGAAAATTAAATGTATGAAAAATTAGGCGTGATAAGTACTGAAAAGAAGTATTGGCTTGATACGTTGAATATTGATAGTACAAGGGCCAATGGCTTTAAACTGAAAGACAGTTTAGATTTAGATTAGACACCAGCAAGAAATTCTTTATTGTGAGTGTGGGGAGGTACTGGAATTCATTGCCCAAAGAAGCTGTGGATGCCCCATCCTTGAAAGAGTTCAAGGCTAGGCTGGATGGGGCTCTGAGCTACTTGGTCTAGTGAAAAATGTCTTGAGATCTGGGATGCAGCCCCTTAGTTTTCCTCTTCTACCTCCTATCAAGTACAGATTTTTTTTTTTTATAAGGAAAGACCATATTTTTCTTCTTTTTCTATTTTTTTATTCACTTACAACAAATGAAAGGTAGTATGCTTTTTGAGTGTTTTCTCTTTCATACTTTGCTAATGTTTTTGTGCATACAAATTATGCTTCTGCAGTTTCAGTGTCTTATTTGCTGGTCTTGTAAGATATCCTAGACCTCGCTGGTCATTTTTTTCATACTGGATTGAAGCTTTAGGCACTTTAGTTTTCAGCAGTGGCCAACATAGAATCACAGAATGGTTTGGGTTGGAAGACACCTTAAATATAATTTATTTCCAATCCCTCTGCCATGTGCAGAGATAATTTTCACTAGACCAAGTGGCTCAGAGCCCCATCCCGCCTGGCCTTGAGCTCCTTCAAGGATGGGGCATCCACAGCTTCTCTGGGCAATGTGTTCCAGTGCCTCCCCACACTCACAATAAAGAATGTCTTGCTGGTGTCTAATCTAAATATACTGTCTTTCCGTTTACAGCCATTGGCCCGTGTACTATCACTACATGCCCTTGTCAAAAGTCCATCTCCAGCTCTCTAGTGTGCCGCTTTAGGTATTGGAATGTTTCTATGAGGTGTCCCTAGAGCCTTCTCTTCTCCAGGCTGAACAACCACAGCTCTCAGCCTGTCACTTAGGAGTCTGTCACTTTCTTTGTTTTCTTCCCCCTTTAATTCAACCCAAACCAATTTCCTCCTGTCTTACCTTACTTTCTTCTTCCACCTAAGGTTTAGACTGTCACAGTGACAGAATGGGCAGGATTGGAAGGGACCACTGAAGGTCATCTAGAAGAGCCTCCTTGTTTAAATAAGGCTCCCTGGAATACGGTTTTCAGGGTTGTGTCCAGATGGTTGTTAAATATCTCCAGAGAAGGAGAGTCCACAAACTCTTTGGGCAAGCTGTTCCAGTGCTCCAGGCACCTAACTCCATTTCTGGATTAAGTTTTTTAACAAGTTGCACATTAAGTGAATTATCCCATAGAATAAATACTAACAGTTGCCATTTCTATCACAGAAATTATTTTTATCCTTTGAATTCCTAGATACTCTCAACTGTTCCAAAGACATCCCACTATTCTCTGCTTACTGTTTTCTTCTTTCTTGTCCTTGTCACCAAAACAGACACTGTCCCTCAGTTGCTGATTTGTGTGAGGAAGAAGGTGAAAGCTGCTTATTTTTCCTCTCACCCTGAGCTTTTCTGCCACTGTGTTTTTCTTTCTCTCCTTCTCATACTGTGGTTCCTTCAGACCATCTGGAAGAACTGTTTCACTCTGTGCCCTTCTCTTGCTGTAACAAGATTTCTGCCAGAGAAGTCATTCCACATTAGTCTTGTCTTCTATTCCATCTGTAACCTTTTCCAGACAGACAGTAGTACATGCAAGAAGGCCTTTGTCAGCCTAGGGCTGATGTGTAGCATGCCTGCATACCTGGATGTTTATATTTATTTATATGTATATATATATATATATATATATGTATATGTATATATGTATGTGTATGTGTGTGCACATACAAGCAAGCATACAAGCAAGCATACTTATTTTTATAGGTATAAATTATAGAGATGGTTCTTCAAGTCAGTCAGTAAAAATGGATTATGTGTAGGCAGAATTCCCAAGGTCAGGCTGTTTCCTGGAGTTGCATGATGCTCAGGTGTCTTCACAATTGCCTTCTACCAGCTGCCAGAGAATTCCTGTGCTGTGCACTTCAACTCTTTGTAGGAACTGGTGACTTGGTCTCAGTGAGGAAGATTGGTACCAGAAGTGAGATGTCTGCACTGGCAGAGTGGTCATATCAGACTCCAGACAGTGACGGGGCACAGTAGCAAGACTGCAGCTTCCTACACCACAGCTGCTGGTCCTAGAATTGGTGGCTGAATCATTAAAATGAGACAGAAAACATGCCTGTGCTACTGCAGAGAAAAAGAGGCAAGGGCACAGTTTTTGTGTTTTGTAAGCTTGGATATCATACTTGGCCTTTAGAGCCATCAACACATTTGGATTTCAGAATTTCTGAAATTTCTCAAGTTGAGTGTAGTTATTTCCTCTTGTCAGAATGAAGAAAACATGTAGAAGATGCTTAATTAAAAATTGAGACTTCATAATCTTACTTTGTTGACTACTTTTTTTCTGTTTAGAGCTTAACATGACAGACATTAAGAACCGTAGCCTCATTATTTTAAGGTAATTCTTGCTGGTTGAGTCTCTTGCAGAAGATCACATCAGAGACTGATCCCCATTGCATAATAGTTTGCTAAACATTTTATTCTATATGTATATCTTGTTCTATTGGTTTTGGTACATAAAGGATAGTATCTAAAAGTAATTTATTATTTATTATGCAAATGAAGTAACAATGGTTGGTTTGTGGGATATTTTTGACCAGCAAAAATCCACTTTTATTGTAATTCTGGAGGGAACAGAATCAGTCTCATTCCAAATGAGAACTAAATTTGGTGTTTATGATAGTAAACTTTCCTGGAACATCTGTGTATATCTATATTCTTATGGCTCAGCTTGTAGCTATGTACCCTGGGATAGCTGAGCTGCTAATCTATTCTGTCAGATTCTTCTGACTTTTCAGTCCTAATAGAAAAAAGCCTCATATTAACTATTTATAAATATGCTTGCATGATTCAAAGATTTTATAAGACATTAGTGGATACTGCAATGATATTTGTTGCATGAAGTTAAACTTACCTTAGAATAAACACAAGGATGAAATCATTGATGTCCTGGAATACTTCCCAAGTGAAATATTTGTTGGGTTTTCTTTTGGTTTTCCTTTTTGTTTGTTTGTTCCCTCCCCTTTCCTCCCAGATCTTGTGAAACTTTTCAAATCTTTGTCATAAAAAATGAAATTTAATTCTACTACACACAGAATAATTAGGAGTGTCTGTCTTCATTCTCCTTCCTGCCCTCATAGGCACCTGTAAAATATTGATTGCTGTGCTTTTAACTGCAACTCAGCTACAGTTTTTATTTATTTTATGTGTGAATGAAAATCATTATTTTATTTAAAACTAGCTAAAACTGGACTTCATGTTGGTCTCAAACAAGATTTTGAAATATCCATCATCTGTCTTAAAAGAAAAGCAAAGAAATAACTTTCAGTAAACACACTGATGAGTAGAGAAAAGAGTTACAATGGTTTATATAGTCCAGATGACTTCTGTGGTTGAGATAATGGGCATTTAAGTCAATTTTTGAAACATGTAAAGTAGCTTAAAGGATATGATTTTTCATATATGCTTAGTTTCATCTCCTTGGGTTTTTTCTTCTTTAAAGTCTGTCTCTATGTGCTTTTTTTTTTAATATAAATCCCTTCAGGCTTATGAACCTTGTAAACTAGATTTGAGTTCTGATGTTTTCCTAAAAAATTTCTTTCCAAATACTTTTTTCTACCCAAACTCTCATGAAATAAAATAAAAGTTTTAGTTCTTTGTCATGTCATATTTGTATAATGATTTCTTCTGGACTGAAATATAAAAATCTGTTGAAGAGTACTGACATCGCTTTGCCATTTAAAGAGAAAAATAAAATCTATTACTTTATTTCACATCAAATAAAACCTAAATGATAGAAATTTGTCCTACTCAAACACATTCAAGAACTGACAGGAATAACAAAAACACTTGTGCTAAGAAACATAAGGTTATACATGACTGACTACAGTGCTTGTACAATACTGGGACATGTTGTTGATAAATTTTTTGCTTTGTTCTTGCTGTTCCCCAAGGCTTGCTCTAGGTGTTTAGCTGTAGAAATGAATTGCCTGGCTATGTGATGTAGCATATTATCACACAGCATTTCAGTGGTACAATATGTCATCTATTTTGGTCAGTAAGCACCCTATACAAACAAAGCAGGAAAATCCATGCAAGCCAGATGGGTAATTTTCTGGAGTGTTCAGGGAAATGGTGACTGTTATGGTTCACTGACTATTCAAGGTGCTTTGGCACATATAACATTTTAGATATTCAGAACATAGTAAGCAAAACCCAGTGAAGTGGCCTGATCCTGTCAGTTCCTTTTCATTTGCTGCAGTAGGCTTTTTCACATAAATTTTAGCTACATCTTTCCTACAAATAAGATTGCCTAGCAGAAAAAATTGAAGGAATAAAGCAAAAACTGATAAGAAGCAAATGTTTTAAGCTCCAGTAACAAAAATATAATGATTTATGTCTTTATCAATGAATTTGTCATTTTTGTAGAGCAACAGAGGAGCTAAAAATATTTCTTAGTTATATTCAGTAAAAACTACTTAGTTTGTTACTTAGTTATATTCACTACAAATGATAGGTTGTACAGATACTAATAAATAAATAAGTACATACAACATTTCTAACCTTCGTCTCTCTAACCATTTTCAAACATTAATTTTTGAAATCCTGGTTAGAAATGAAAGATCATATATAAAGTAATGATACATGCAAATAATTACTTGACCTTAACATATAATTATCTTGACCTTAACATCAACCTAATACTGAGTTCCTTTCTTTTCCACATCCTCTTAAATCTTTAATCTTAATATTTGCACTGACATAGACATGCATTTTTATAAATTTTAATTATGAATAGTAGGAAAGATGTACTCACTTTCAGCATTATAGAAATTTTATTTTTTCTAAAATGCAAGTTATTGTCAAACATTTTGTGTATGTGTATGCTGCTGTACCTAACCAATATTGCTGACCCTTGTCAATAAATTTAAAAAAAAAAATCAAAAAGATCATGAGAGGTATAACATTTCAACTGAAATGTTATCATATTGTTTATTAACAGACATTCCCTAAAATCAAATATCTGTTTTCTTTAACAAAAACTTTTTCAGTATGAGGAGAAATAGGTTCTGTGTGATAATGAAAAGTGAACCCTCTTTAATGAGGTTTCATTTTACTCAACTGAATTGGGACCAACAAAAAAAGAAATCCTACATTCCTACATCTGTGCTACAAAGGACACCCTTTCAATATTGTACCAGCTACAGGCAAAAAATAAAAGATGCTACAATTATATTTTCTTACCGGGGGTGACCTCTAGTGTGAAACAATGGCATTTAGCATTCTTTTGGGTTTGAAATGGCAGCTTTTTGTGAATTACACTTCATTTTGAAAGTTTTCAGGTCAGTGTGTAGAGTATCAAGGTCCTTCATCATTAAAAAAACAACCTCTGGCCCCTACCCTGAAGTAATTCTGTCTTCTTAGTCTAGTGTTTCCTTGAAATGTGTGTTTGCTGATATTATTTTTAAGAAGTCCAATTACTTCTCTTGCCCAAACACTGCAATTCAGATTCTATCCTGTTATTTATGGCACCAGTGAGGCTGTTAGTTATACCTATAATTAGCTCTTCATGCATTCATTTCCTCTCTACCATTCAGCTGCATGCATATATCTATGCAAGATAAAACCCATGAAAAGAAGTGTTTTTAAATAATTCACAGAGAAGACTGTATTAATGAAAGTCCAATTTACCAAATGAAAATGTGAAAACCCAGAGTACTTCCTTCTTGAACAGCTAATTATATGGGAATATTGTGGCCTTTTCCATTCCAATTAGTCTATAGATGTCTTCCATCTCTTAGAGCTGGATGCTCTCTGTATGCTCATCTTTGCAGAAAGGATATATTAATAGGCTTTTGTTTGTTTGTTTCAGTGACAGGCTATATCTATTCACAGCAAAGCTGACTTTTTAAGTAATTGCATTATCCCTCGGACTGTGCTCAATAGAGGCATGAGTTTATGTGCATTACAGTAAGACATGCCTTACTCTTACACGTCCCATTAGTTGTAAAATCGTTGCTGAATATTAATTTTCTTCTTTGCTGAGAGACATGTGGAATTACTGTAATTCCAAATGGTGCCATCAATATCCGTAGGAGACTCAAATTACTGAGATTATCTTCTGTTCATTAACATGGTGGATGTTAGTATAGAGACTATCAAATAATAGCCACATAAAAATAATTTACTGCACACTTTTATTATCTAGTTGTGAATTTAACCCATGTGGGCTTCTGAGGAAAGGCATATTATTGAATGAAAAAACAGATATTATTTTGAAGTAAATGTAGATCAATGTTAAATGAAGTATTTTAAACTTGTGGAATTATTTAGAAAACTGTTTATTCTCCTTGAGATCCTAGTCTTTGGTTATTTTGTAGCCATGGTGTTCTTGGGATTTGTCCAGTTCAATCATATAAGCTAAACAGATCCTAGGCTAAGTATAAGCTAATGAATCACTTGAGCACTGTGTGGGCATGCAATGCACTAATCTTTTATACTGACATACATGACAAAACAAATTATACTCTGCAGTAGGTAGACTGGCATTTGATCCAGCTGGTGTGACAGCCAGTAGAGACCATTGCTTTAAATTAACTTAGAAGCTTGCAGTGGAATGGGACTGTTGAAAGCTGCGTGCTTATTTCCTTAAAAAAATAAAATAAAAAAATCAGATTGTTGATGTTTCCTTTTTGAAGGGTGTTTTGATATACTGCTGGCAAGCCAAAACAGTGCCAATGTTTCAATGCTCTTAGAATACCTCAGTATTTCAAAAGTTTTCAAAACAGAAGCAGGTAGTTTGAACTACTGCTGCTACTGCCCTGGAAGCCGATTTTGGCCTGTTTTAATTACTCCCCTCCAACCATTCCTTCCATAATGAGTCATGGAACTTTTTTCAGCTGTCAGACACATCTGAATCTTTTGTTCATTGATTGACAAATGTCATCTTCATTGCTTCTGCTGCATTTCTGCATATTCAAAACATTCTAGCATGTCCTACTTTCTGCCTTTTCTTCTTACACAGATACATGGAAATAGCCTGTGTCCAATTGCCATATATTAAAAATCTCCTGTGCTTCCAGTTCAGCAGTTAGATTCCTATCTACAGCCAAGCAAAGGGACAGAGTTTGCCTTCATCTAGAGTGAAACAATATTAGAAGATTAGGGAAATAAGATCTGTGTTTATTTATAGCATACTGATATTGAAGTTGACCTAACTTTGGAGTGCTGTTCTTTCAAAGACTATAATTCCTGAGATCTAGGTGGATGGAAAATACTTTGGATAGGGGATCCAAATATTTGCTCAGTTGCTATTGGTACATGTTTGAACTTAAAACAGAAACCTGAATTATTGGAGATTTCCTCAACTGAATTTAATTTATAGTCAGGTAGACATATACTAGAGTGTGCACTGTGCTTAAACGTAATTGTTACCACTGACAGGAGTCGAATCTGTTATGACAAATTAAGTTGAATCCTTTCTGCAATTAAATTATGACTGTTTTAATAACACTAATTAGGAATTTCAGAAACACTGTTCCCTTTGCCATGAACTTGCATCAATTCCAAACCTGGCCCTCAGAGAACTGTGCAGAGGAGTATATTGAAGGAGTGAATATGGTAGTCTCAGTCCACTTCTAGCTAGGATTCCAAGGAGGATTTTCCCTAGTTGTGGAATATTTGTTGGTGCATAGTTAGTATAAGTCAAGTCCAGGGCTTCAAATATTAGTGATGGAGAGTTGTTTAACAGTGGTTTCATCATTGATCAGGATGTTAAGTATGTTAAACCCGTGTGTGAAAAATGAAGTAAGCAAAGTGTTATTCTGAGAGTATTTTTGAAAAATTGAATAAAACAGTCTCAGAATTCAAAACATCTTCAGGAACTATGCTTTGTAAATGAAAGCTTGCAGAGTAAGTGATATTTTATGTGTTTTTTCTTTGTATTGATACTGAGAGTATCTTGAATGGGTTCAGTATAATGTGCTTTCAACATCTGCAACTATTAAAGCCAAAGGCATGGAAGTGTTCTAAGGTTCTCTGCAAGGTACTTCAGCATTTCCCTGTCATTTAAAGGTAGGGACTTTGGAGAATTATATCATGAAATGTTCTATAGAGTCTTTATTTGGCTTGTAAATTGTTTGGTTTGATATCAGTTAGGTAAAATCCTGTGTAATTCCTAGACAGAAATACTTTCCATTTACTAGAAACATTCAAAACTCTTTTCCTGTCCCTAGTTCTTTATGCAGTGCAAAACGCACCAAGTGTAATTTCTGTGAACACTATCTAATCTGCATAGTATAAAAATTCTCATACTGTCATTGTAGAAATGCCTTATTTCTTTATGCAGAATTTTCCTTTCTTCTCTACATTTCTCTTTGATCCTTGCACTCTTCAAAATGAGTGAGGTCTAGAAAAATTATTGAATTGGTATGCAGATTCAGACACAAGCTTCACATATCTTCATATGCTAAGAGCTGTGGGATACCTCATTTGAGAAATAAGAAATAAGGGGATTGATTTTGGCACAGGCAGTATTGTGTTACATGCATTTCAAATGTTTGGTTTGTTGGCTTTTTTTTCTAAGTAGACATCCAGACTGATTCCATATCTCCTAATTTCTGAAGTCACTTGAGCATTTCAGCAAATATTACTTCATTAATGATGAATGACTAAATAATTGGAACATTATCACAAGGTGGTTTATACAGTTTCTAAAAGGAGTTAACTCTATGACCCTGCAGTGCTCCATTCTGCTCCTAGTCAATTGTTTTATTAAATAGGACCGATTTTTCAGTGAAGTATATCTTAAAATATCCTATAATTGAAATAATTGTATGCAATTGAACTACATTTGTGTTTCAACTAAGAATACACTTAGTTTTACTTACAGCGTATTTACAACATTAAGAAACACACGTGTTTTCATTCATGCAGTCTTACAGCAAAAGCAATATAAGCAATGTAAAATGCTTTCTGGATGAAGAAAGCACACTGGCCTGTCAGATTCCATGTTGCATTTAAACCCCTTAAACTGCTTAATTCACATTTCTAGAGATGTTTCATTAATTACAGGTCTGCAAAATACTGTGGGGATGGTCTTCACAAATCCTCTGCTCGGTCTCAGGGATACACTGAGGTTTCTTGAAAACAAGAGTTGCCACTGTGCAGTTAGGTCAGATATTACATGCTTAAATAAACATCTCATTTTAGATGTCTAATTTTCCATAATATTCTGGAGTTCAACCTCTCTTATTAACAGTCTACTAAATTAATTTGCAGTTGTTGCTTGAGAGGAAGTTTTATGCCTATTACTTCAAGAATGTGCAAGTTAGTGAAAATGCTTGACTTCTAGAAAATCATACTACTTTGTACTGGCACTGCAAGTGGACTCAGCTTGAATTATGGATAGGATATTAAGGTATTGCTATGCTAGTAAATACAATGTGTTCTAGCACAGTCATTATCATTGTACAAGTCTGTATTGTGTTTTTCATTCCGACAGCCATACCTTCTACAGCACATCACTGTGCACTTTGATCTTTTTCTGGCTTTTCTTCTTGCCATTTTATATTGCTGCTTCCCCAGGCTCTATGCGAGTGCTGACACAATTATCTTGACATCTTGAGAAATAATGATATTGGTTTATTTTTCATTTTGGCCATAATAAGTAAGTCAGCTCATGTAACTTTTGTCTTACCCTTTTGTGCTTATTTAACTGGTCTTAATCCGCAGAGTTTTATTGCTTGTTTTGGCATCTTGTGCCACCCAGTTTTCCCACAACCACCCAACCTGTTTAGCCTTTAATAATGCTTATTTAAATTTCAACGAACAAAGTTCAGTGCACAATTTTTAGTATGTTACCAACAAATTAATAGATTTATTTGTATGCATAGCTCCTGTCCAGTCTGGTCTGCTTTTTGTCTTTGGTTAAGTCTATGCCACTTTACTGACTAGTCAACTAGTTTATACTACTGGTTTTCTATTTAAAATAAAATTAAGTGATGAAGACAGTTGACATTAATTATATTAGTGCAAGTCTTTATGTGTATATGGGAGCATATAGGCTAAACTAACACAAAAATGCCATTGCCCATGAGAAGTGTCAGAATTCTGCAGAAGTAGCTTTGGGCTGGCATGGTAAGGCATGGTAAGAGAACAGCCTTGGCTTTCAGAAGGTATTTAAACCAAAACCCAAGAAAAGATGTTGAAAGTGAAGCATTTTGTCTTACTATATTGGTCTTTGCTGAAGTGGGCCATCTACTTTTGTTTTATTGAAATCTACTTCTGCTTTTGTTAGTGTTTTGTTTCTTAAAAAATTAACCTGTTCTTATATAAAGATTACTTATATGCTATTCAGAGTCTGCTTTTGCTTGATTCACCTGAAAATACTCCTGCAGCTCAAGACCAGTCTTTGCTTCTGATTGGTCCATGTCTTGCTCCAGTGTCAAAATAATGGAGTGTTTTTCTGAATTTGCACATGGGAGAATAGTCCTGCTAGTTCTTATAAATTAGGGTTAGAGTTCAAGACTATCAACAATCAATATTTTAGCTCCTGTGCTGAATTTTTTTTTAAAACAGAGTAAGTGTAAAGAAAGCAGGTGTAAAGTGAAGAAATGGGTATGAACTGAGGAATAAATGGATGGTATTTTTTCTTCAGCAAATTGTTTTGTGAGTCCAGGCTTTCTTCAGCAGCACAGAAGCCATTCTCCTGTGCTTACACATTCACATCTTCCCATGCACATACTTTCTTATAATCAGTCTTATTCATATGGATTTTTATACAGTGATGCATATTTCACTTTGGAATTCAATGCTGCCAGTAATTGGAATTTCAGTACATTTAATATTCTTATGTGTGCATAAATAGGGAATATAATGCATATGGGAAACAAACAATTAGCAAAAAGTGAGACTGGAATTTTATAGGACTCTGGTTATTTTTCTGCTAGTAAAATCTTTCTAAAGTTTAAGATATACTATGATGTATTAATATGATTTTCTGTATAACGTTGTATACTCACAAAGTCAATCCATTCCTCACAAAAGTAATACGCTATATTAATTCTACATGTCTTTGTCAGTTTTATATTATCAAAATAACAAATGTTCCAGCTATGTGGACAAGAACATAACATTTCCTTATTCCTTTATCATGTTTTTTACATTGGATCTTTTGTATCCTACACAAATTTGTTAGGCTGAATTACGCCTGAACCTTATCTCATGTCTAAATATTCTTTTGTATGTGAAATATTATGAAAAGGTGGTATCTTTATTCATTTAAGCAGTAATATTTTTCATTCTTTTTGATTAAAAAGAAAAAAAGCATATTGAAACTATAATGATTCAATGGTTGGGGATTTGTTTGTTTGTTTGGTTTGTGTTTGGTTTGGTTTTTTTCTTCATTCTGTAGTATAACCAAATTGCTTGCTTGCTTTCCTAACAACAGAAAGAGCTGGAGAGTGGAAGATTACTTTAGACTACTGTTTTTTACTCATTTACAAACTTTTAATGTGATAGCTATAATCTAAGTGATATCTAAATGACTTTTTTTCAAACTCTCATTTTTTTTCACTGGAATAATCAACATTTAGAAGCTGTTAGTGATCTTTTGGCAATAAATTTTTTACCCCTACAATTATGTGTCATTGTAAAGAGCTGTTAACTCATTTATAAGCAATTAATTATTAATTCATTTCCCTAATGTACCAGCATTGCTTGCTGCATTTCTCTCTTGCTGTATAAACAAAATTCCAGGCCACATTTATGTTTCAAAGCCTTATACTTCACTTTCATAGTGAAGCGACTTCCAATAACTCTTCCTAGCCTGGAAATCCATGGAGGGGGCTATAAACACAAATACCATGGGCAATTTCAAAGCTGTAGTTTCAGACTCATATTTTGGCCATTGCTGGTGAAGATACCCCTAAGGAAAGAAGTTTGCACAGAGATGATGAAATAGTCTGTTGCTCAAAGGATTAGAAAAAGGGCTGCCTGGAAGCTGCCTGGCTTACTGGGTAGAGCACAAATTGACATCTCCGTTGGTACCTGGCTTGAAAGGCCATAATTCCACTTCCAGGTCTAGTAGGTTTCTGCCCACCCTGTACTTCCACTGCTTTTTCTTATCTCTTTGTGCTTGAACCTCAGGAAAAGACTTGCAAGCTTGTCTCAATGCTCTCCCCTCTCCCTGCTCTCATAACTTCTTCCATATGGCCCTGTTTGTCTTCATCCCACTTCCTGAAGCAGTCTGACAACCTTCACACTCTTTCTGAATGACTTGTGAAGACACACAGCTTGAGAAAAGAAAATGATAAAAGCTGGCCTACTCATCCAGTGAGTGGAAGCATGTCTATATAAATAAGAGAATTATGAGTCATGGGGCTAACAAAATGTGTTTGTAGCTTTTACCCTTTCTTTCCAATGATTTCATCAATTCACTCTCCTCCCTCCCACTCCCTTATGTGTGTACTGTCTAATTAGTCCAACATTTTTGAAGCAGGGTCATTTTTTATATGTTCATGCAATGCTCCACACATCACATTTATATACTTGTGAATTTTTTTACCCTGTCATGTGATGATAGTACATACTTTAAAGGCAAGTACGTTTACTTGAAATCCTTCTGTATTATTAAAGATTCTTTTGTTTTGTTTTAGATGATAAAAGGGAATGATTACATTAATTTCACTTTGTCTCTTTAGAAGACGTAAGTTTTGATGTTTGTCTCTTTAGAAGACGTAAGTTTTGATGTATCTACATTCCAGGGTCAAAAATGTGTGTTACATAAAAGCTCTGTGTTTTACACTCCTCTTAATTCACATTAAGGTGTGGTTTTACATTTGAATGTATTACTTAACTTGTGAGACTGAAAAAAAAAAGTCATACTAATAGTTCTGAAATGTGTTGGGTGGCTTGAGCTGTTACTGACTGAAATGTGCGGAAAGTCTCCCACTGATTTTTGTGGGTGTTCAGTCAAGTTCTGTCTGTTCTTCTATCTTCATGCTTCAGCTTTTAGCAGTTTGGCAAAATTTCAGCACTATAAACCTTTTCTCAAGTCTAATGTGGTTTTTACGGACTTGAATTTTGAGTATCCCTCCTTGGCTGGCATGAGGAACTTTAATCTTATATTTACAAAGGAATAACTAAATAGATAGAACTTCCTGTCTCCTTCAGCTTTCTTGTAGTCAACATAATTTTGGATATCTCCAGGCTTCCTGTGTGCCTGAATCTTCAATAACTGCTCATGTGTTGGTCGTAAATGTCTGAGAGCACACCAGTGAAAGTTTTATGTGGATATCAGATCAGTAGCCAGGGCTGAAAATCCAACTTTAAGCTGTCATCAGCTAGCTAGAGTAATAGTTTGAGCTACTAGAAGAAAGCTCTTCAATAGGTGATCTCAGTTTCAATATTTCAATAGTAATGAATCCAATGGTCAGTAGGAATCTGTATACAAGGCCTGCCACTGCTGCTGAACTAATTGGCAGAGTACCACATATAGACAGAAGCCCTAGTTGTGCTAATCTATGCTCATTAGAAGAAAAGTATCAATGTCGATAAATTTATATAAGACGGGAGGAGTAATTTAAATCCAGTATAAAAGGAGGAAGAACAGCAGACAATAATGCCTGAGCAATTAAAATAAGCGTGAAAGGGTAAAGAAGCAGTAAAGCAGAGTTATAAGACAATAACAGCTAATCCTTTTATATTTTCAAGTATTTCAAAACTTCTTGAGTGCCAAGATATAGTGTAAAAATGTTCAAAAATGCTAAAAACAAAATCTAAAATGCTAAAAACAAATGCCAAAAAACAACAACAACAACAAAATGTTACCAAAACCTAGCAAAATACTTACATCATGGCAGACACTTTGAGTATTTGAGTCTTGGAAACAAAGGTCACCCTGTTTCTTTCCCCAAATGCTAGCAGAAGCCTTTGTCAGGGTGCAGTAGTTTTATTTTCAAAGACCTGTTATCATTGACTGACAAGGTTTCCGCCTCCAGATTATCTGTTGCCATGTTTAAAAACTAGGAATTTGCATCCTGGCACTTATAATGAAAATTCAACAGAACTCAGAGAAGCTGAATATCCACCAGTGAGTTTTCTGTAGAATATAGTAGCTATCATTGCACTTGGCAGAAATAAATATAAATATAAATATAAATATAAATATAAATATAAATATAAATATAAATATAAATATAAATATAAATATAAATATAAATATAAATATAAATATAAATATAAATATAAATATAAATATATATTTTAATAGTTACTGTATATTAACAATTTTTTTATTTTTGCCATAGAGGACAGATTCTATTGCACTTGCTTGCAGAAATATTATTGTTCCAAAGGGGTATTATAAGGGTCTGTAACGCAAGTATATGGTTTTGTCAACAAGTATGATAACATGAGCAATAACTTGGAGCAAAAACCCAAATCACCTTTCTCGCTCGTCTGTATCGTCTTTTCATCCACTAATTTGGTAGCTGTTATTATCTTCCATTTTACACATGGATAAAGCTGGGAGTGAGAGTGTGTCAAAATAGGAACCAAGTGACTTTCCCAAATCTACATCCTTGGTAGAATCGAATTTATTGGTTCAAGATTCCCTTCTCTTCTTTTGGTAGCAAAAAGCAAGGCATTTATTTGAGGTAAAATTCTGTTTATGAATTTAAGATTAAAAAAATCCCAATTATATTAGGTCTCAAATGCTCAGATAATGATCTTTTTCCAACTGTACACTTGTATGAAGACCAGAACTGTGTGACCCGAAGTATGATTACCATGTTTGCTGCATGTGTACCTAGACATTTTATCATCTCTTCCTGCTCTTTTGTGCCTGTGGCTTGTTCAGTGGTCACAGTTTCTTTCTTACCGGACAAAGATCTGATCAAACCTTCATTGAATTCTGAAGAGGTTTTGCCATTGATTACAGAGAAAGGAGTGCTTTCCTAAATGAACATAAAAGCTGAACTAATCTCTCCCTTCATAGGTCATCCTGGCAGGTCAGGCTTGGAGCACTCTAGTGGGACGACTTGCACTATTTCATATTTCACAGTAGCAGTCCTGTGAATAAGTCAATGAGTTCAGTCTCTGGGGCATTCCATCTAATACCTTTCAAGATAACTAAATTCACTTTTATAAGTGAATGTATAGCTGGAATTTAAATATCTTAGTCCATCACCAATTGCTTTGTTCAACAAATTGCAGAAGGGAATCTGCCCTTACTGCAGAACAGAAGTGGACACATTAAAAAGCAAACAAACAAAACAAATAACAATTTTTCTCCCTCCTACTGGTTTCTCTCAAGTCACTAGACAGAGTGTTTGAAAGACATGGATAAAAGGAGAAAAAAATATTAGTGTTGGTGAACGCACTGAGATCTCATCTAGGTCGTGCTTGAGCAACTAAAGTCTAACCTTGGCAAGTAAAGGAATCAAAACATGACAGCAGGGTTAAAACTCAAGACCTAATAGCACAACTGAGACACTTTTGATGTTAAATGTTTTTATGATTCTCCAGTGTCTAATCAACAGAAGTAACCTTCAGAATTCAAAGGGCAAAACTCAGCATTTTTATGTCAATTTGGTCATCTGTTTTCCCCAGCCCTGACACAGTGGATTTTTACCAGGCAGATCCTGCAGTGCTCTCAGCACTTACCACACATGTGGAGATTAATCTTAATTTTACTCTTGTTCTTCTTCTGTACTACATTGCTGTCTGGAAGCTTGAATCAAAGGCTCTGGAAGACCCTTTTTGAGAAACTGAATGTCACAAGAAATGGCATTTCCTGATCTTTTCTAAAGAAATCACTAAGAAGCAGGTTATATCTCTAAACGTATACAACCTGTCTTTTCAAATCTTTACCATACTTGTCTTTTCTAGGACTGGTATCTCTTAATATAGCTATGATATCCACAAAAGGAAAACAGAAAAGAAACCTGCAAAAGATACTTAGTGATTTATGATACCAAAGGTGAGAGATGACTTTAATAGATTAATAGGCAACATAATGGCAGGTGAAATTTTATGTCAATAAAGACAAAATTATGTACAATTGGAAGAATAATTTCTTACTCTAGTGCATTTTCTTTACATAAAAATAACTGAGGAAAATAAAGATCGAGCATTATTGTGGATTTAGAGTGGCACTATTGAGTAGTCAAAAGTAATGACAGGTACTAGATATTTAATTCCTATTTACTTGCATAATATAAGGGAAATCTATAACTGCCTCATACTCTTGGTAATATAAGAGATTTTTAGCTACGGGATGAAGGAAAGTGAAGCTGATCAGGTGAATATACATGCATGTACAAAATTTCCTTTACTAGGATAATAAGAGATTCTTTATGTCTGAGAGGGAAACAGGTAGTAGACCACTCTGGTGCCTCACTCTCTTAGCAAAAGTGAGCTTCTATCAAAAGTGTTGTTTCATATATATAAGGAAATAAAGAGATTATTTGTCCAGCCCTGGATGGGGGCTGAATAAAGAGACAACTCTTATATGCAACAAACAATTAAAAATAAATACTTTTCCAGCCAGTTTATGGCATGGTAAAGTGAGGGATGGGTCAGGGTTATGAATGCTAAATCCTATCAGTATTCTTCCAGATGACAAAAGCTGTGGCTTCCTTTGGCTGTGTTCCTTTACTGACAAAATAGATGGATGGATATCTACAAAACCATAGAAAAAGGTCTGTTGAGGGAAAAGGAATTTAAATTTTTTTCTTTGAATCAAGTTTCCTTGATATTCTTTCTTTCATATGGTTATGATCCAATACCTCCTTGACCCCTTGAAAATAAGTTTTTCAAATATTTTTCAACTCTGTGTAACTCTATTGGGTTTTTTAATATGTAATCATCCAAAGGCATTCAGTAGTCATGACTATTGGCAATATCTCCACCAGCCATATTGTGTTAGTCCTGTTTTCATTTAGCCTGGACTTGGCACTGGCCATCTGGCCTTCTGTTTCAAATCTCATGGTCTTCCCATTTGATTGTTCATTTATTCACAGATCAAGAGTTTTCCTTGCAGATTTGGAAGACAGAGGTGAAATCTTTGTGAGGTTTTCTGAACCACGAGACTGAGAAATTCATTATGTGTTTGAATCAGGAAGTGCATGATCAGGATGAAAGCCTTCCAGTGTATTTCATTTCAGTGGGGACATTTGTGGTAAAATAAGTTACTTCACAATGGTTTAAGATGTCTGTTTTACAACAGACATGTTTAAACTGGATTTAAACATTGATTACTTGGAATAGGTAAGTCCAAGAATTAGAATTCTTCATGTTTTTAATTTTTGGGAATTATTTCTGACATTATTTGTCCTTTTTTGGGATCATTTTCTTGATTAAAAATCATTAGGCCTCTAACATTAGTTAGAGGAAACATTAAAGGAATCTACTGCTAAAGAAAAAACAATAGATAATAATGATGGATTTTTGGTATCTAATAGCCATTGAAAGAAAACTGATTGTTCACATGAAAGCAGAAGTTCAACAATAAACAAATGTTTAGTATTACACTGTCCTGGGGTGACTTTGTGATGTTGAACTGAATGCCCATTTGTCTGTTTAGCCCAGAAATAAGTTTTGTACCTACAAGGCTGGCTTTGAGAGTGAAGGCGGGGGAAGGAGAAGCAGTGGAATGTCTGAGGTGGTTGTTTTCAAAACATGAAGATAGGAGTTTTGTCGCTTTGTCTCCTGGACTGTGTTGCCATGGTGGACAGTGGGAGAGAGCTCTAAAAAGCTCTTTGCTTTTAGTTAGTTTCTGACTAACTGCAGCAGAGAAGGTCCCCGGAGCGTTTTTCCCTTTTTTCCTGGAGTTATTTGAACCTGCTCTGCACTGAGGACCCAGGGGAAGCACCAGGAGCTCGCACCTGTGGCCAGCGGGGCCTGGCTGGGCAGCGGCATTTCCATGGCCGGGGGGCTGAGAACAGCCTGAGCCGAGCTGCCACCACAGGAGAGAGACTTTCTGAGTTTGTCATCTCCTCAGAGCAGCAACAGGTTTTGTTGTTCAGTATTGTTCGTTTTTTGTGCTTTGCCTGTTGGATAAACAGGTTTTTTCCACTTCTCTCTGCAGAAATTTCTTCCCGAACTGGCTGGGGGAGGGGTCGCTTGGGTTTGCTACCTGGGGGGCCTTTGGAGGTTTTCTACCAAATTTGCCCTAAACCAGGACATACACAAAGCATGGGTGAGGTGTTTGCCAGTAAAATAGAGCTAATTGTACACCACTGCATGGATTTCATCACTGCTTTTGTAACGAGTGTTGATTTACTCCCCGTGCTTCCACTTCTGTTGTACTTTTGGTAGTTGGTGATGGAGCAGAATCCCATTAGTTAAAAGAGTGATCAGACATGCTGTACAATTTTAGAAGTGAGAAGTCATTTAAAGGTGTTTGCTTTTCAACACCACAAAAGGCAACTAATCTTCAGAATATTTCAGGACACACTTAGTACTCATGTTTAAGCACAGAAAGCATACTGCAAATTGTTAGGGAATGTGTAAGATGTACTATTGCCTTTAATAGCTTCATGTTCTGGGAGCTTTACACTTCGTTCAGTGAGCAAAGCTATTTTAAGTAACGCAATAAAAATACTAACCTTAGAAATCTCAGCTCCCAATGAAGTGCATGTTAAATTTATTTATGGAGTGCATGGAAACCATATGTTCTGCTTTTTTCTCATAAAAATGGCAAGAAAGGAATGTAACTTTTTTTTTATTTTATATGTTAAAAATTCATGGCTCAGCTGGCTTTTCATATTGTCTCCCAACAAGCCTTCAGAAATCCATTTTTGTCCCTGCACCTCAAAGACCAATTGGCTGATAGACAGAGACACTTGTGAAAGCTGCAGATAAATTAATAGCAGAGAATGTGCCTGAGGAACATGCCTGGCTGCTCTTGAAATCCCTCTGAAGCCTGAATTATTTGTATTAAGATAGGCCAACACTCAGGCCTCTATGAGTCAATTCTTTGTAACAGTTGCCAATATTTTTATACCTGAGAGAGCAGCTTCATTCTTTATTATTGCTCAGGAATCAATACTCCCATTGCCCTCACAAAATGCTATACAAGCATTATTGGCATTTCACTTGGCAGTGAAGGGTATCAACATCAATCTCACCAACTGCACACTTCGCTAACCTTGTTCCACTTCTCCAGCACAAATTTATATTCAGTCTGCACTGTCCTCTCCTGCTCAGTTTAAGTGGGAATCCTTAGTGAAGCCGACACCTTCTGAGATGAAGAGAGAGACATCATATAGCCATAGAGAAGAACATTTTGCTTTTCGTGTGAGGTAAGGAGTACATAGAAGCTCTGACCATGACTAAAATATTATTTGAAAAACAAAAAAAAACCCCAACCCCCTAGAAGTTGCTACTGGTAGTTTTTCTGAAAAGAGTGAAATCTAGATTGTGACAGCAGTTTCTGGCCCAAAAACCTACTATGGGGTATAGGATAGTTTTTCAATTATTATGAAATCCTTGTGAAATTACAGCTCTTAATTCACAAATAGTCCTATGTGTTGGAGATAAGTGATGTATTTCCAAACAAATGAACAACAGTATATACTACAACAAAAGAAAGGCTCTTTGAAACAGCAGCCACATTTTGCTCTAATTGTGTACAGCTGCACCAGTTTGATATGCCAGTTCAGTCTCAAAGATTTGCATTCAACATGTAAATTCAGCTTTAAACATGCAATTTCTAGACGTAATCTAAAATGGGAATTGTTCAAAGCATCCTGTCTCTTGCAGAGCTTTGTGTCACTACAGATTACAATAGAAGGCAGTTTGTTCAAATAGCACCAGAATAATGTCAGTGAGAGCACCATTAATAAAATAATAATCCCTTAAGTGTATCTGCTTTAAAAGAACAACAGACTGCTCTTATTCTGCTTTTTTTCTCACTCTTTGGTGTTGAAACTATGTATGTTTTCTTCTCTTTTATGATTGTGGTTCAGCTTATCCTCAGGCAAGGAACGACTTCAAAAAAATACAACAAATAATTTTTGTGCAGGAGGATTACTTGGACAGTACAGATTTGCAGGTAGGTGGCTGTGGGATTATGGCATATTGAGGTTACATATTCACGTTAACAGTCAGGAATTTTCAGATTGCATTTGATTTGGTAAGAGGCATAGCTATGATTTTCTCACCCAGAGAGAAATATTTGACTTCCTTCGTGTTATTTGCAGTAGCTTCCTGATATTGACAACTACCAAGGATAAAGCAGCTTTTCAATCCTGTTTTTTTCCATCTAGTGCCATCTGATTATATATTTATCCTTAAAATATATCTAATGAGTATTTTTATTCTATATTTTACTTGAATCTAAACTTGCTTATTTACTGAGTTTTCTTTTGGTTTTGCTTTAGCCTACATTCAGACGCTGGGAGAGGCTCTCCAGGGACTGGTCACATCACCAGCATGACAGAGTTCAAGAATCATTTGGACAATGCTCTCAGGCACATAGTGTGACTTTCTGAAGTTGTCCTGTGCAGGGCCAGGAGTAGGACTTGATAATCTTCGTAGATCCCTTCTACTTCATATTCTGTGACTGTGCGATCTTCTGTGGCAAGCTTAACTACAGGAAGCATTACTGTGCTCCAATAGTCCATTCCTCACTTGTTTATATACACAAACTGGAAAAACTGAAGTCTAAACTGCATCAGCCCTAAAAAGAGAGACAGGGATAAGTATTATTTCTGAAAGAAATAATTTAGGAGAATATGGAAAAGTTATGAATAACAATCAGTAGGAAAGTCTCTCTTTGATCACAGCAATCTTCATTTAGACAGCTAAAAAGTACTACCACTGTCCAAATAAACAGCAGGAGGATGGGAAAGGGAGAAGAACTTTAAACATCTGGCAGTGTAACTCAAACACAAAAATAACGAACAAGGGAGAAGGGAAACAGCAGAATAAAAAATCTCGTATATGGTAAACAGCTGATCTTTCATCAGTCTGAATTGCATTATTATTTTAAGTATTTTTGTTATTTAAAAACCAATTTATTTATTGTATTTAGTGTATATATGAGTATTTATTGGAATAGTATTTTGCATGTTTTAGTGGTGGATTCTGTCATTCCTTTCAAACTGTTTCTATAGTCCATAGAGCTAATAAAAAATTTTATTTATTTGTTTTATTACTTGGTTGGTTGCTTTGTTTTTGGTTTTTGTGTTGTTGCGCTGTTGGTTGTAGGGGTTTTAGTTTGTTTGGGTTTATTGGATGATTTTGATAATTTCTGTAGTTTATTTCTGGTTGGTTGGTTGGTTGGTTGGTTGGTTGGTTGGTTGGTTTTGGTTTTTGATTTGCTTTGTTTAGGTTTGGTTTCTTAGGGTTTTTTTTGTTTTTAATTTACAGAAATGTTCAGCAGATAGCCTTTAATCTCACTCTGCAGTCTTTTTTCTCTTTCCTCCTGTGTAGCTCGAGTGCCTGTAATGTTCATTCAAATAAATTGTGAATGTGGACAGAGAAACTATTCATCATCTCGGAAGCCATGAGTGCCCCGCACATTGTGGCGTTAGTTTCTAGGGCTCAAGGTACTGTTGTGGTTTCAACATATTTGTATGGTAAAATGTCAGATAAATATCTCTCACATCCATTTCTCAGCAGCATGAAGAACCATGGCATTGCTCACCAGGGCTCATTGCATGAAGATTTTGATACTAGTATTAGTTTGCTTTTAGTCAGAATCCTATTTTACATAGTGTCCTGGTTTGAAGGACAGGGGTCTGCCAAGAAAGGCAGAAATTTTCCTTTTAAACAGAGACCCGAATTCCACTCCCCCCAAAATATTATAAACGTTTGAATCAAGGACTCTGAGGCAGAGATAAGGGGGTAGGAATAACAGCTCTTTTACTAATATATCCAACTGTACCAGCAGAAACAACAGCAGTTGTTAAAATTACTAACAAAACAGAACAGATTATTCGGTTCCAGTCCTTTCTTTAGCTGTGAGCACGCTCTCTCTCGGCGGGAGCGGAGGCAGGAAGGGGCGGCCGCGGCCCCGCCGGTCTCAGGGGGGAGCGGCTGGAGCGGGCAGCTCCTCGCTCACCATTTGGGTTCTGGTGCTCAGCTGTGTCCGCAGAGACTGGAGGCTGGAGCAGGGCAGATGCAGGGCAGGTGATGGCAGAGGGTCTGGCTCTCTCCTGCCTTCGGCCGCGTGGCTTCAAGACTGGGGGGATCCTTTGGAAGCCCCTTTGGAAGCACGAGTGCCCCTCTCCAAGCCAATCCCACCTACCCCTTTTGTCCAGAGCCCGCAAAGATCCGCGGTGTACCCGGCAACTCCATTGGCATGACAATGGGAAAAATTCTTTAAATTGACACAGCAATAGGAAAAACACTCAACCCCCAACACATAGTTATGAGAAGTTTTGTCTCTGAACTACTTTCTGACAGAGTGAGGTCCTTTAGTTATGCAAGATTCAAGACAGATTTGCAAAGCATAAAGCAACAAACATACTAGTAACAGCAGTGTGAAAAGAACACCACCGCTACTAATCTAAATCAAAGCAGATGGATGTTTACATAGATATTTAAGATCACACACCTGGTGATCTTCACCTTCTGGCCAGTTTGTAATTATCTCCAAAATCCCAGGGCGATTCAGGTTGCCAATACGGGCGCGCTTCGTGATGAGGGCAATCCACTTGCTCCATGTGGCGTCGGTGGCGTGGTGGGTTGAGGGAACCTTTCCTTTGAACATCCACCCCAGCACTGGCAGTCGGGGTGCCAGGAGAAGCTGTGCTTCCGTGCCAATCACCTCTGAGGCAGCTTGAACTCCTTCATAGGCAGCCAGGATTTCCTTCTCTGTGGGAGTGTAATTGGCTTCAGACCCTTTGTAACTTCTGCTCCAGAATCCCAGGGGTCGGCCTCGGGTCTCACCAGGCACCTTCTGCCACAGGCTCCAGGACAGACCATGGTTCCCGGCTGCAGAGTAGAGCACATTCTTTACCTCTGGTCCCGTCCTGACTGGGCCAAGGGCTACTGCATGAGCGATCTCCTGCTTGATCTGGGCGAAGGCTTGCTGCTGCTCAGGGCCCCAGTGGAAATCGTTCTTCTTGCGGGTGACCAGGTAGAGAGGGCTCACAATCTGGCTGTACTCAGGGATGTGCATTCTCCAAAAGCCTATGGCACCTAGGAAAGCTTGTGTTTCCTTCTTGCTTGTTGGTGGAGACATTGCAGTGATCTTATTGATGACCTCAGTGGGGATCTGGCGCCGTCCATCTTGCCACTTCACTCCCAGGAACTGGATCTCTCGGGCAGGTGCTTTGACTTTGCTCTTTTTAATGGCAAAACCGGCTCCCAGCAAAATCTGGATGATCTTCTCTCCCTTCTCAAATACCTCCACTGCCGTGTTCCCCCACACAATGATGTCATCGATGTACTGCAAATGTTCCGGAGCCTCACCCTTTTCCAGTGCAGCCTGGATCAGTCCATGACAGATGGTGGGGCTGTGTTTCCACCCCTGGTGCAGTCGGTTCCAAGTGTACTGCACGCCCCTCCAGGTGAAAGCAAACTGAGGCCTGCACTCTGCTGCCAAAGGAATGGAGAAAAACGCATTGGTGATGTCAATGGTGGCATACCACCTTGCTGCCTTGGACTCCAGCTCGTACTGCAGCTCCAGCATGTCCGGCACGGCAGCGCTCAGCGGTGGAGTCACTTCATTCAAGGCACAATAGTCCACAGTCAGTCTCCATTCTCCATCAGATTTTCGCACAGGCCAGATGGGGCTGTTGAAGGGTGAGTGGGCTTTGCTCACCACCCCTTGGCTCTCCAGCTCACGGATCATCTTGTGGATGGGGATCACAGCATCTCGATTTGTCCGGTACTGCCGGCGGTGCACTGTCATGGTGGCAATTGGCACCTCTTGCTCTGTCACTTTCAGGAGCCCCTGAAAAACTGCAGATGGGTTTTCTAATAGTCCAGGCAAAGTGTTCAACTGCTTAATGCTCTCTGTTGCTACAGCAGCTATTCCAAAAGCCCACCTGAACCCCTTTGGGTCTTTGTAGTAGCCATTCCTGAGGAAGTCTATGCCTAGAATACGTGGAGCCCCTGGGCCAGTTACAATAGGATGTTTCTGCCATCCCTTCCCTGTCAGGCTAATCTCAGCTTCCAGCAAAGTGTATTCCTGTGATCCCCCCGTCACCCCAACAATAGAAACAGGTACCTTCCCCACATGTTCTGATGGTATCAGGGTGCACTGTGAACCAGTATCAACTAGCACTCTATGTTCCTGTGGCTTTGATGTGCCAGGCCATCGCACCCACACTGTCCAATAGATCCTGTCATCCCATGCCTCTCCCTGGCTAGAGGCAGGGCCCCTCTAGCCCTGGTTATTATTTCTTTCCTGGGCATACATAGTGGAGGTTCCTTCCAGGGGATCTGACAGATCATCCTCCCTTCTGTGATACCCTGCACCTTTACCATGGGAGGCTGAGGCTACCTTCATCTTAGCACGGTTCCCTCGGTTAGCATTTCCCTCCCTGAGCTGACACACCCGTGCTGCCAGGACAGAAGTGGGCTTCCCATCCCATTTTTCCATGTCTTCTCCATGGTCTCGCAGGAAAAACCACAGGTCAGCTCGTGGGGTGTACCCTCTCTCCCTAGCTGGGGGGCGTTGGGTTCTAACTTTGGGGCCTGTGACTCGCACTGGTGCCGCACTGATCTTTCTTATCTCCTCCCTTATCTCCTCCCTTATCTCCTCCCTCATCTCCTCCCTCATCTCCTCCATCCTGTTTTGGACCTCTTGGAGGTCCCTGGCCATGGCAGAGACATTGGCCTGCATTGGGCCATTCATCATACTCTCAAAATTTCTGAGTCTGTTGGCAACAGAACCCACTGTCTCTTGGTGGTCATCAGCGTTGATCATTGCAATGAAGGTGGTATACTGAGATGGCCCCAGGGTTGCCAGATTCCACAGCATCTGCCCTGTGCACCTGACCTTGTCAGGGTCATTGTCATGCTGTCCATCCCTCCCAAAGAGTACCTCTAATACTGCCACTTCTCTCAGCTGCTGGATCCCTTCGTCAAGGGTCTTCCAGCGCATTCTACGGTGGTACTCCTGCATTCTCTCTTTGTGGACAAACTTCTCTCTCACACTCATTAAAAGCCGGTCCCAGAGGGAAAGGAGGCCTTGCTCCCTTACAAATATCTGGTCCACACCTGAATCCTGGGCCAAGGATCCTAAATTCCTGGCCTCAGTTCCATCCAGTTGCACACCTGTTCCCGTAAGGTCCAGACCTGGAGTAACCAAGTTGTAAAAGGCTCACGGCCTCGCCGTGCAATGTCTTTACGCAGGTTACGGAGACTGTCGTATGAGAGGGACTCTGTGACAATCTCAATCTCTGGCTCCCTTGCTGTCTGTGAGGACCCTCCTGGCTGATCCCCATTATCTAGGTGCCTCGTTTTGATCTTAGATTTTCTAGTTTCCACAGGGGCAACTGCCACTGGCTGTGGCTGCCCCTGTGATCCGGCTGGAGCCTGGACAGATACAACATCTACGGGTTCCACTGCAGCACCATCTGACTCTCCCTCTTCAGGGCAGGGGGAGGGTTTCTCACCAGCTGAAGAAAAGTGCTCCTTCAACATCTGGCTGTGCTCCTTCAACATCTGGTTTTGCTCCTTCAACATCTGGCCAATATCCTTCACTAGAGCTCCCACCCACTCTGGGTCGTTCATTTCTACAGTGGGCTGTGGGGCAGCATCAGGCTCTGGGGCAGCATCCCTAGTCTCCGGAGCAGAGTCACGTTCTGGGGCAACATCCCTAGTCCCTGGGGCAGGGGCAGACTTTGGGACAACATCCCTGGTACCTTGGGCAGGGTCATGTTCTGGGGCCACATCCCTAGTCCCTGGGGCAGGGGCAGACTCTGGGGCCACATCCCTAGTCCCTGGGGTAGGTATCAGGATCGTTAACCAAGCCAATATTCCCTTGTTTCTGAATGCTAAGTAGAGAAGGCCTATCAACAACGTCAACCAGTGTATAATAACACTAGCAATTAAAACAGATCTGAAATCCTTGAAAACTGGTGGAGTAGCTTCAAAAAACTGGGTGATGGGTTGGGAGAAAATTTCCCTTGCATTCATTACTTCACAGTAAGTACCATTATTGAAATAACCCCAGAAACACGCAGTTAGAGTATGATAGTTCTGGATCCATGTGGCCACTTCCCAGAGGAAATTAAAAAACCATGAATTCCTGACATAATCAATCCACCAAACTAATCGGATAATAGCTACAGTAACTTTGGTGAGAGGGCCCATATTCAAAAAAGGGCTTACAAATGGGAGAGAGGTATCTGTGGCCACATGGAGCCCAAACCAGATTAAACCGCACAACATGTTGCCCCTCAAGAGAGCTGTTACTCCTGTCTTAACTCTCCTCTTAATGCTCTCAGGCCCCACATTGGGCGCCAAAATCTGTCCTGGTTTGAAGGACAGGGGTCTGCCAAGAAAGGCAGAAATTTTCCTTTTAAACAGAGACCCGAATTCCACTCCCCCCAAAATATTATAAACGTTTGAATCAAGGACTCTGAGGCAGAGATAAGGGGGTAGGAATAACAGCTCTTTTACTAATATATCCAACTGTACCAGCAGAAACAACAGCAGTTGTTAAAATTACTAACAAAACAGAACAGATTACTCGGTTCCAGTCCTTTCTTTAGCTGTGAGCACGCTCTCTCTCGGCGGGAGCGGAGGCGGGAAGGGGCGGCCGCGGCCCCGCCGGTCTCAGGGGGGAGTGGCTGGAGCGGGCAGCTCCTCGCTCACCGTTTGGGTTCTGGTGCTCAGCTGTGTCCGCAGAGACTGGAGGCTGGAGCAGGGCAGATGCAGGGCAGGTGATGGCAGAGGGTCTGGCTCTCCTGCCTTCGGCCGCGTGGCTCCAAGACCGAGAGGATCCTCCTCCCCGCCCCCGGAAACACAAGTCCCCTCCAGAAGCACGAGAGCCCCTCTCCAAGCCGATCCCACCTACCCCTTTTGTCCAGAGCCCGCAAAGATCCGCGGTGTACCCGGCAACTCCATTGGCATGACAATGGGAAAAATTCTTTAAATTGACACAGCAATAGGAAAAACACTCAACCCCCAACACATAGTTATGAGAAGTTTTGTCTCTGAACTACTTTCTGACAGAGTGAGGTCCTTTAGTTATGCAAGATTCAAGACAGATTTGCAAAGCATAAAGCAACAAACATACTAGTAACAGCAGTGTGAAAAGAACACCACCACTACTAATCTAAATCAAAGCAGATGGATGTTTACATAGATATTTAAGATCACACACCTGGTAAATCCATAAATGTGAAAAAGCAATGAGATGTTCCTATATAGCCTATTTGAAGTTGTTCACTGGAACAATGATGAAAACTGGGATATTTACTGAGATGTAAGATTCTAAAATTCACAGCTTGGGACTCTAAGCAGTGTATTTGTGAAACAGACCATTTTCATGTGAAGTGTAAAGCTTGACAAGAATACTACTTTTTTTATTATCCTTCATGGGGCCACTGCTGAACAAATCATTTGAGGTTTTTTGTCGTACATTATACAGGTGCAAATTTGGTACATTTAGTTGTTAATACTCTCATTTCTTGGAAGAGAAAAAAAATTTCTTAATGTCATAGTCATTGTTTTGAATAAACTTCACTAGTTGGTTACAGCTGTAGTCTATTCTCTCGAACTGTAGCTCCCATTCTGTTTGAATTTAGAAATTTATTGGTGAAAGCAAATCAATATTTTGTCTCTCAAAGAATGTGGTCTTTTAGAGGATCCAAAAGCTACGCTGGAAAAAACATTGGAAAAAATCACCTAAAAACAAAAATAGGAATCAAAAAAGGGATTTAAAATTGTCTTTTGAAACAGTGTCTGGGTTGTGAATAAATCACTTATTATTTTGGTATAGTCAGTCATTAATAATGTATCTCTGCTTTGGTTTCTTAAAGAAACGTAAAAGCATTTTTGTCTGTAATCATTTTGTCTTTATCTATCGGTTTCTTAAGAAATAGGTATTTTATACTTCATGGAACAATTAAGTGCAAAGTGGGGGAAGATGATCTGACTACCTTTGAACAATGTTTTTGTTGGTAGAGTGTGTTTACAGAAAGTATTGTGTTCAGAAGGGATTCCTTCTGCTTGCAGGTGATATTTTGAGTTGTATCAGACTCTAAGCTGACCATGATGGCATGAAATCTGAAGAGAAAAGGAAAATATATGTCTTAATGTTGTTTGCAGCTAGTTCAGTGCTCATCTTGAAGCGATTTTGTGTCCAAGCCATTCAACAGGCATGAGGAGGATGATAATCAGACTTAGTTTTTAGATTCCTTTTAGTTTTATTGTAGAATAATTTAATCAAAATACATTTTTATCGTCATTTTACTGTCTCTGCCTGCTCTTGTTACTGCTTTAATTTCCTGAAAGGGAGATGTATGACATCCTGTGGGCATCGATGGTAGCTTTCAATTGTCAGTTGGTGTTCTTTGAAATCCTTTTCATTTCACAAAAAGAATTTATTGTGAGGAAATAGAAGTGATTATCCGACTGAGAGCTGGGGGGTGGAATCCTTTCTCTTAATGCTCTCTGATTTTGTGCTGATACAGCTAGAGGGACGCAAATTGAAAAATTATGGGTTTACTTACTGTATGGTTTCATTGGCAAGGAAGGCTGGTCATGGGTGAAGGCTGAAATACTGCACTTTTGGAGGTCTTACTCAATCCCAAATCTGTCACGTATGATTTATCAAGGCAGTTGTGCCAAGGTATCTCCATGAATTTCTCCCCAGTATTTTGTGTCCTGCTCAGACTCTTGAGATCTTTCAAGTATTGCTCTAATCTCCCAGCCTCTCACTTCACTGTAATTTGCTGGGCTATCACTTTGGCAGATGTGGCAAATGACTATGATGCAGGTACCAAATGCAGATACATCAGCAAAGTGTACATTGGGTCTTCATGCCTTAGATTTAGCAATGCTGGGGGTCTGCCTCATGCTGTTTTCAAGTATGGTATCCACATTTCTTTGTGGTCCAATCTCTCTTAGAGTTCTATATATTTCAGTCATAAAATAAATATTTTTTTCCACCAAATTTGTCCTGAGAGTAGTGCTGTCACTTTTGTTTTTGGATGTGCTAAAATACCTCAAAACACAAAGGAGTCACAAGGAACATAGATTTACATAGGCTGAACTTGGTAAATCACAGTAGTCAGCACCTTGTTATATTTGGGTTGGGTTTTTTTCCAAAACTGGTGGGAAAACTAAAGCCCTGTGGCTATGGTGTTGTGGGACCAGCTTCCTGACTAATATTTATTTAGTGTTCTGTCACCAGATTCCTTGCAATGGTGCAGTTTCATACACTGTTCAGTCACTAGGGCAGCTCAGGAGCATGAGAACTAGAGGAAATAAAACTGTGCCTGACTCACAGCAGACAAGTCTGGGTGTATTAGTGAGAGCTGGAATATATTCCTGGTTAGGCTTTACTTCAATAGAAATGAATATGTTTGTTTATTGATAAAGTTTCAGTTGGAAGTTTTTTAGTTAGACTTGCTTAGACAGCAATGCAAGTTTATGTGTGGCAATTTTTGCTTCTCTTTTCATTGTTGATTTTTAATGGTGCAGAAAATTAATAAAAGTTGGTGTACAAATGATAAATGCCTGCCTGGCTGTTTGACACACAGTTGCTCAAGAAAGGTTTCTGAATCACGTTTGCCATCCTTAAAAGCAGAGTTTCTTAAACACGAAAGTAGGACTGTAGAGGAGCTAACCACACTCTTTCTGTCAGCTGGTAATAGACAACTACTTTTGGATGCAGGTTTTGCAAGATATCTTAACTGTTTCCAAAAACACCTGGAGATGAGTGTGTCAAGAGGACACTATGCCTCAGGACTTCCCATGTGAAGGGGATTTGATTCTGGTGTTCGTTTTGCACCACGATATGAACATAAGCAGTTATCATGAGTAAACTGTTTTGCTCATATCATATAAACTTAGCTCATGTCTGTAGTCTTAAGAATTTTTCTTTACATTTTAAAACTAAATTGATTGCATGCTTGGGTGAAATATGTTGGTTCTGTCAGAGATGCTGAATATCTGAAGATCCATCCTGCAACATTTATTGAAAGATCTGTACTAAACATTTTTTGGTAAGTGAGATAACTAATGCTAAACGCTCTATAACACTGATTTTGAAAACAAAAAGCTAAATTCTTGGGGAGTACTTTGCTCTTTTACAAGATTAGAAGTGGAAAAGTAGAAAGGGCTTTTCATAGTGATCTGCAGTGCTATCTGACACCAGATTAGTTCTATCAGTCAGACTGAGAGCACAATTTACATAATGTGTGTTTGTGTTTGATTTAAGGCTAGGTTATTGGATTGCTTCCAGCCTGCTGAGGTTACATCTCCCCAGCTCATTTCCCCTGAAGAACAGCAGGCACAGTCCTGAACATGTGCTGTTAGTCACATGGGTGAATGACAGACATCAATAGAGTAATAATCACTGACCTTTTTGAAATATATAACTATTGAAAGTGTTAACATATAAGGGACATATTCAACTATGGTAAGTGTCATTAAATGTTCATGTGAGCTCCTAGGGAGCATTGTAATGAATTAGTCATTATTTTTCTTTCAACAACAGGGTGTTGTCACAGAGCAGGATGAGTCCTCCTGTGCCTCGTGGCTTAGTAGTTGAAGCACTGTGCCACTGGTGACAGAGCCATCACAGCAGCATTGCTGATGTCCAGAGATATTCATCACCTTGATAACACTCCTCCTTTTAAGAATTCAGTTATGTATTAAAAAATTGTACATAAATTGCAATGAGACTGTAGATAAATTTGAATTTATATTTGTTTGGGATTTTTAATAAATGAAATTAGGTAAAGTATATCAGTTTAAGAACCTTTTTGTATTAAAAGATACTTGAGGAAAACCAGTTTATGAGGACCTTAAAAATCAATTCTGTCACGTGGAAAATAACTGGTAACTTTTAAATCAAATTCGAAATGGGTTTGATTTTTAAGGAGAAGAGGAGGAGATAGTATGCACATTGTTTGTAAATATATCCTAATCAAGGCCATTGCTAGTGCATAAGGAAACTCAGACTAAGTATAAGACTGAGAGAATTAAAAAAGAAGTAATTTGGTGCCTGCTGCTTTTAATAGTTTCTGATTCTGCATGAAGAAATAGATCTTTGTGTAGAAGCTGCAAAAAAGGTGCAGTGAAAGACAGAAACAAGGCCTTCTCTAGTTTTTATAGACCATGCTAGTTTGTGAAGTCACTTTTGCAATCATTAGTTATTTTAGTGGTCTATTTGCCTAGAGTTTTTGGTTGTCTTGCTGATATATTTAAAACTTCTAAAAATTTTGTCATTCAGATTTGCAGTTCAAACATTTATTTGTTGCATGTGTGTTAGACTTTGTCAAATCATAGTGATTTCTGAAAATATGATGAGAATAAACCAACTTCTCCTGGTAGAGATGATTAGATGAGCTTTTATTTGTGATAATATGTTACAAATATTGTTATAATTTTTCATAAGTTACAAATATGCTTATAATTTGAAGTAGTTAATTTATTTCTGAGCCCCTTTTGTCATAACAAAAAATGAGTAACTGTTCTTTGTGCGGCAGTTCACATAGTGGCTGTGTTATTGATTGTTACTAAACAGATATCTTCCCCACCCCTTGGCACAGACACTGCTAGTTTGCATGGATGGTACAGAAGTTGGTGTAGCTCAATATAGATATTGAGAACCTAAGTCAAAGTTTAATTGCAGCTGCCGGGATTTTCTCCATTATCAACATTTAGTTTGATTCGATACTTCTGAGCTAGGTTGCAGTTTCTTGCCAGGATATCATAGATTTGAAGATAGGAGGGGGTTAACAGTTATGACTAGAGGGATCAAGTCAATTGACTTTTGCCACTTCTGGGTGTGATTTGTGTAGCTTTAGGATTAGATAATGAATATGTGAGACATTGACTTGAATTTTGAGTTATTTTGGCTCTCTTGAATGTTCTGCCTGGAATGGTTTGTTGCTTCTGGATAGGTTGGAAGGTTTTACTCTAGTTTTTTTCTCCATTCTGTATCTTGTTTTTGCAAGATGTGGTGGGAAGGAAAGACTAAGGTTATTTGTCCCTGGGGAGACCACTGTCAGTTCACTCAGGTACCACTTTTGTTTCCTATTTTTCTTCCTTTTGTTTTGTTTGTATTTTCCTCAGCTCTGTTTTTGAATAACACTGTTTTTTTCTCCTCCTGTGACCCCTTGCACATTGAATGCTGTCCTTGAGCACTGATGGCTTAACATCAACTGTCTTTATTTCCCTCTTTCCATGTAATGGCATAATGGAGCAACCATTTTTTGAAGGCAAAGGAAATGTGTGTAGTGGCATTTTGAACTCATGCACGAGTATATAACAGAATGTGAAACCTCTCCTTCATCCTCTGTCTCTCTCTGTTTCCTCTGGCTAATTTTCCCATGACTGTAGCAATTTATTTTCCTGAACCTTCTATTTGTTAAGTGCTTTCAGGGAATAGTTCTCAAGTCCAAAATATCAGTGTGTCTGATATTACTCTTTAAGGAGTCCTGGAGGTAAAACTGAAATCTACATGATGCAACTGTTGAAGCTTCCAAGGGATTTAAGTTTTTTTAATTCATTGGAAGCAAAGCATTTCCCATTGTGGTCCATAAGCAGAAACTTATAGACTTGATCAAGAATTTTGGTCAAAGGTATCAAAGAGGTTTTCGAATGAGCTTTAGTGTTTGTTTGGTTGTTTCTTTGTTCCTAAGTCTCTGCACTGTCAACATATGGCTGTATTATTGATAGGAGTAATTTCTGTTGGGAAAATATATTTTAACAGAAAATATGCTTTTTATAAGTGTGCTGATTGCTTCTTGGAAGTTGCAAAAGGGAGGTGATGTCATTGGTGAGGTTATAATCATGATGGATATGACACATTAAGTGAGGATTATGATGATTATTTAGTACAAGAACAAGAATATGTGCTTGATTTTCTAAAGCAGAGCTCTTATTTATAAGGAATTTAACTGTAGGAATTCAGTAAGGAAAAGATGTAGAAACCTGATAAAGATGAGCTATGAAAAACAGTCACTCTGTGACATATTTTCAAAATCCTGTTCATATAATTTCTACACCATTTTCTGTCCTCTCTTCAAAACTGGGTGCCAAAATAGAAGTGAGAGAGAATTTCTGAAAATCTGAGGCATGTAAATGATTAAAGTTTGCACACTGAAGTAATTAGAGGAGCTAGGTTTACTTCATGGGTGATTTAGAGAACTGTGTAGTTGAAAGAGATGAATTCAGAGTAGAATGCTAAATGCAAACAATTTGGTAAAATTTTTATTCTGGCTGAATAGGAAGCATGATCTACCCATCTCTTCCACTTTACCTGAATAAATGGTAGGAAGCTTCAGAATGTGTGTGTATGCGTGTGTGCGGCCCTGGGTCCAGGGCACTGTAAAAAGAAGAAATGTTTAATACAGTTTCTGCTAGCCCGTATTAATTGTTCCCAGGATAACTCCATGTTTCATGTTCTGTCATGCACTTTTCCAGGTAAATTGTAGACACAGGTGCTGAGTTTGTTCTTTTTCCTCTCATTCCAGGGCTTTCTTGTGAAGAAAGTGTACAATTAGTGTGGACTGGGGATTACACTGTCATATGAACAGATGGTCATAAGGCATTGCCCGAGTCAGACTGATACAAAATTTATAAGATTTCACTGAAATTATCTGTGATGAATATACAATGGTAGAGCTGCCAAGCAGTTAGCCAGAAAAGCCAGTGCATTTCTTCAAAAGTGTGTGCCTCCAAATCTCTCTCTGCTTCTTTGTTCCCCTCATAAAGCCCTAATAACTTTCTTTTCTGCTGACACTAATCATAGTATTGATCTTTCAGGGTCTGCTGGTCATCCTTATGTGGCATATACTGTCATCACAGAGCCTTATGTTACAAAGTTTTACCTGAAAATAAGGCTGTTAGCTGTTGGTTTAAAATTGTCAAAGTCTATTTCTAACTTTCTAATGCATAGTCGTTCATATAGTGTATGATAATTGCCATGAAGTACCAGCAACCTGAATACATATCCAGGAAAAGGGAAAAAGAAAGTCAAAATGGAAAAGAAATATTGAAAATTCTTTTCTTCATAGTATAATTTTTTTTTGTTTTGTTATGTAATGGTACTTGAAAAGTCCTCAGAAAGGGACTGTGTACTGTCAAATGGAAGCTACAATGCTTCTATGTCTTGCAAAGGTGGAAATCTTCTTTTTTATGCACCACAGCCTGTGAATTTAAAAGATCTATCATGCAGAATTTATTTTCCTTAATTCATACATATGTTTTTTGGTTCTATTCAGCTTATTCTATGCTATACTTCAGATCAGTAACGTAGTAATGAATTACCTCATTCATATATATGCACACCAGGAGCAAATTTGGCAGATTTCTAGTAACTTGTACCAAGTGTAAAATGAACCTACTTAGTTTTTGATGTATGATGGCTTTCACATTGCTAACATGTGATTATTTTTTCTAACTTATGGTGGTGAATTCCATCATGACTTTTTTCTCAAAATGCTGTATTTCCATAAAAACATAAGGAACAGGGTAGACCACAGGAATAAGACTAGAGTCTTGACTGGTTGTAATTAGTCAACTAATTTATCAGCATTTATCAGAATGTGAAGTCCTGTGAAGTTTTTACTACAAAATTGTGAAACTTATTAAAGCAGTTGATATTTGCAGTACTTTTTTGTTGTTGTTGTTGTTCTTTTCACTGTATTGTAGAAACTGACTTTCTCAGGCTTTTTACTCTCCATAGGGTGACTTCCTTAATCTCACTTTTTCTCTTCTCCTGCCTTGTTTGTCTGTATTCTATGTTATGGGATAAATGATTGGAACCTTATTTTTCTGAGTGCATTTTAATTTAGTGATTGCGATTTTAAAAATTATTAAGGATAAATGGTGCATGATTTCCTGTGGAATTATTAAGAACTTGTGACTAAATCTCTAGCTTGTTATTTCTTTTCAGAAAATATAATTATTGTTGTATATTTAATGCCACCTCTGATTTTTGAGGCTTGCAGAAAATGCTGCTGCTCTTGGCTGGGAAGTGTGTATTCCCACATGAGGTTATGGGCATCGAAAAGAGCAGGGGAATTGTATGGCCCTGACTTAAAACCAGAGTGATCAGAGTAAGATCCTTATTCTCCTAACAGAAATGTGCAAACTAATATTTTTGCCAATATGGCAGCACAGCAAAGAGAAATACAGTGAGAAATAATTACATTCAGCCTCGATAGAAACTGGAAGGGGAAATGCATAAATTCTGTGGGAGTTATGGGAAGATATAGGTAGGGAAAGTAAAATTCTGCTTTCTGTCATACCTTTTATTTCATGGTTGTCATTATTATGAAGAACTTCACAGGGCAAGTAACTAAACACTGGCAGAGATTGCCCAGAGAGGTTGTCAAATTCCCTCACTGGAGATACTTAAGGACTGTCTGGACACAATCCTGTGCCATGTGCTCTGGGATGACCCTGCTTGAGCAGGGAGGTTGGACCAGGTGACCCGCTGTGGTCCTTTCCAACTTTTCTGATTCTCTGATTCTGTGATTATGACAAACCTAATATAAATAATTTATTCATAGCTTTGAGGTTATCTACACCTAATCTCAAATAATCTAATATTTACTTCAATACAAAAACAATCTTCTACTTTACAGTTAGGTCAAGACCTGCATTTAACTAAGTCCCAAGTTTTTTTTACTCTCTGAGTCAAGGCTGAAAGTATTTAGCAGCTGTGATCATCACAAGTCAGCCTCCAAGGCCATTAAAAGAACACCAGCATCAATATAAGAACAAACTAAAATGGAGAGCTTCTTCTTTAATTTGGAAACATTCAGTTTTTTCAAAAATCAAATCACCAAGCTGCTCTAAGACTGTCCCAGAATCTTGCCAGGAGGTGACTTAAACTGCACACATGTGTGTGCACCAGGGAAAGGCAGAGAGGCAGGGGGGACCCTGAGGTGGAAATCTAATAAGGGAAAAGGTCTTACATGATCTAAGATACCAGACCCATTTGCAAAGCCTGGTGAACTGCCTTCATTATTGGCTGCCTCAGGTTATCTGGGTAGACAGTGACAAATCATTTTGTAGGGCCTGAAGGGAGCCAGATCAGCCTGCTTAGAAAAACAAATAAATCCAGGACTGAGACTGAGTTTAAAAAAGATTTACAAGGCTCACTGGTGCATGTGACCCTCTCAGAGAGGATTTTGGCTGCTGGCCTCCTATGGTTACCCTGTTTCACAATTGCTGCAATCTGAAAAGTGAGTGAATTATTTTATTTTGATTGCAGGAAGTTTGGTTTGTTTGTTTGTTTGTTTTTTTTAATTTTTCCGGACATCTGCACTGTAAACAGACAACAAAGAGCATACAAAAAGAAAAGAAAGGGAGGATCTTTTACAAAAAAATCACATAAAAGAAAGCATAAATCTTTTGATGTCTGACCTTTTAGTTATAGATTTCCATGGACAGATTGAATAAACAAAACTCATCAAATTGTTGAAAGAGTTACATCTTCCATCTTCCATAAAAACAAAAGGCAACTTCTCTTCTAAGTAAGATAGAAAAGAAAACACAGAGAACCACTATTATTTTAAACACAGGTACTTGAAATCTACATAATGTATTAGAAATTAAAATGTATTTTTTCTTTATTAACAAAGCTTTTAATTAATCTTAAGCAACAATGTTGAGATACAAGTTAGAATTAGTAAAAAATGCCAAATGAAAGGTCTAATTATGATTGTTCTCCTTTAACCTATGTGAGATCCAGGAAAAAATACCAAACCCAACCCAAGTATTAGTGATAGAACATGTAGGATGATGTGGTGGGCTGCACAGAGTTTATTTTTCTCTTTTGGTGTTGGTTTATTTTGACTGCTATTTACATGATTCATAAACTTCAAAGAAACAGAGTTTACACCTAACTTCCATATAGTCCAAATTAGTAGTCAATAGAAGCTTAGTAGCTGTCATCCCTTACTAGATTAACAAAAATAGAGGAAAAAGGTGGGGGAAAATTCTAAAAAAAAATAACAAAAAGGGTGGCATTGCATATTAGAAGCAATATCTATGCTCTTCCTCCCAACAATTTATGGAATGCTTGTGGATACCAGTAATATTTGATTTCTTTTCATATAAAGCCATCAGAACAGGAATCCGATTTGGAGTCTAGAATATACATTTAATGATGTACAATTCACTGAAAGACAATTTGTGTATCTTTAGCTTGTTTGAATGAAAATTGAGTCAACATTTATGTTCCATAAGTATTTCTCCAAAATATGACTTTTGGTCCCCATATCAGATATGCTTTTATAGTCCACAAATAGACAGCTACTACTGTATTCCTGAAAGGCTAAGAGTACAGATTATATAATTTATACAATATAGAAATAAAATTTATGCAATCTTATATTTTTTCCTGGAGGATTCTGAATATTTAAGAAT